>NC_083716.1:142588060-142815892 GCF_028564815.1 Eubalaena glacialis
TTGAAAGCAAGGCAGAATTGCAGGAAACAGATTTCAGGAGGTAGATTCGACTCGCCTTTAAAGCACATGAAAAGCAGCAAAACGTTGACAATGATGCCCTTGGCCAAAAAGGGCGTATGCGTTTTTTCCTGAATATATTCAGGAAAAAACGCATACGCCCTTTTTGGCCAACCAAGCAAGCCGGAAGTGCAAATCAGCACTACAAAGAAGTCTCGCTTGCCATCGGTCAAAAGGGCCACGCTGCCAAAAGTGTAAAAACCAGAAATTCAGGACAGGCCATGGAGACATGGGAGCCTTGCTACGCTGATGGGCAGGATGCCAATTGCCAACAGCCACTCTGGAGAAGTGTACGGTGTGTCCTGAAACATGTAATAAACACAGCTTACAGAGCATAGGGCACTTCCACTCATGGGCGTATAAATTGGGAAAACTAAAAATCAACAAGACACAGGCACCCCAAAGTTTCGGGCTGCTCTGTGTACAAGAACCTCCACTTAGGTACACCTTGAACATGCCAGGAAAGAGAAAAATGGATAAAGAAGTTGTGGTACTTAGGCACAATGGAATATCACTCAGCCATGAAATCAATGTCATAAGGCTAGTAGCAGCATGATGAGTGGATTTAGGGACGAGGATTCTAAGTGAAATAAGTCACACAGAAAAAGACACTTATCCTAAGATATCACTTATAGAGGGCATGTCAAAATCGCTACACTTGAAGTGAATTACAAAACAGAACAGAGTCACATATTTAGAAGACACACTATGGCTGCTTAACGGGAAAGGTGAGGTGGGGTGATGCATAAAACAAGGGTTTGAAATTAGCTCCCATACCGTTCCATAAGCCAAATATGTAACAGACAAGACCTCCTCCCTGCTCAGTGAACTGGACTCAACACCCCCTATTCACCGCACAAGAATATATCTGACTAGCAAGAATCTTAAAACCTATGTATTGATATCTCTCTGGAGTTGAATCAAGAGGGTGTAAAGAGGCATAAACACAGCAGGGAAAAGCAGCTCAACCCCATTATCAAAATAAATTACTTAAAATGAACGCCATAAAACAAAGACAGTGAAAGAGAGAGAAATTCTTACAAAATCCGTTCGGAGGCTCTGATGCAACCTGGATTGACCATATCTAGACCCACAGCTGGATGAGACATAAGGCTGGACACTCTTGGGGCTGAGAGGTTTGGTGAGGTTGGGTGAGGAAACGCAGACCCTTTAAAGTAATACCGCGGGGTACCCACCCCATGGGTCCCAAATCTCCAGGTTCAAGGGCATCTTCCTACATTGAAAACGTGCATGGGAAACCCAGAAGATGGTACAGCGTGTGATCGGGAAAGGTTTCTAAAACGCACCTCATTTCTCCTCTCCTTGTGCTCGGGTTCGCCATTCCAGCCGCTTTACTAACAATCTCCCTACTTGGAGAATCAGCACCTTGAAGCTCCTGTTTGTTTCGTACAGGTTGCAATTTGTCCTGAGGATGAACGGGAAGAGGGGGAACCAACGAGAGACTAGCTCTAGGTGTTGGGACGGGCACAGGTCACTCTATTTCCCCATCAGGAAGAAGAATGAAGCACAGGCTCAGCCTGCCCCCCGGAACCAGAATAGGGCCTGAAGCAATCCTGCGCTTTCGCGGCCAGCTCCCAAAAAAGCGAGTTGACAAATGGAGCTCAGGGCCACTGCAATTCACAAACCTGCAGAGTTATCAATGATAACTCTCGTCCACAAATATATTGCGGGAAGGCAACGAAGAGGATTTGAAAGCAAGGCAGAATTGCAGGAAACAGATTTCAGGAGGTAGATTCGACTCGCCTTTAAAGCACATGAAAAGCAGCAAAACGTTGACAATGATGCCCTTGGCCAAAAAGGGCGTATGCGTTTTTTCCTGAATATATTCAGGAAAAAACGCATACGCCCTTTTTGGCCAACCAAGCAAGCCGGAAGTGCAAATCAGCACTACAAAGAAGTCTCGCTTGCCATCGGTCAAAAGGGCCACGCTGCCAAAAGTGTAAAAACCAGAAATTCAGGACAGGCCATGGAGACATGGGAGCCTTGCTACGCTGATGGGCAGGATGCCAATTGCCAACAGCCACTCTGGAGAAGTGTACGGTGTGTCCTGAAACATGTAATAAACACAGCTTACAGAGCATAGGGCACTTCCACTCATGGGCGTATAAATTGGGAAAACTAAAAATCAACAAGACACAGGCACCCCAAAGTTTCGGGCTGCTCTGTGTACAAGAACCTCCACTTAGGTACACCTTGAACATGCCAGGAAAGAGAAAAATGGATAAAGAAGTTGTGGTACTTAGGCACAATGGAATATCACTCAGCCATGAAATCAATGTCATAAGGCTAGTAGCAGCATGATGAGTGGATTTAGGGACGAGGATTCTAAGTGAAATAAGTCACACAGAAAAAGACACTTATCCTAAGATATCACTTATAGAGGGCATGTCAAAATCGCTACACTTGAAGTGAATTACAAAACAGAACAGAGTCACATATTTAGAAGACACACTATGGCTGCTTAACGGGAAAGGTGAGGTGGGGTGATGCATAAAACAAGGGTTTGAAATTAGCTCCCATACCGTTCCATAAGCCAAATATGTAACAGACAAGACCTCCTCCCTGCTCAGTGAACTGGACTCAACACCCCCTATTCACCGCACAAGAATATATCTGACTAGCAAGAATCTTAAAACCTATGTATTGATATCTCTCTGGAGTTGAATCAAGAGGGTGTAAAGAGGCATAAACACAGCAGGGAAAAGCAGCTCAACCCCATTATCAAAATAAATTACTTAAAATGAACGCCATAAAACAAAGACAGTGAAAGAGAGAGAAATTCTTACAAAATCCGTTCGGAGGCTCTGATGCAACCTGGATTGACCATATCTAGACCCACAGCTGGATGAGACATAAGGCTGGACACTCTTGGGGCTGAGAGGTTTGGTGAGGTTGGGTGAGGAAACGCAGACCCTTTAAAGTAATACCGCGGGGTACCCACCCCATGGGTCCCAAATCTCCAGGTTCAAGGGCATCTTCCTACATTGAAAACGTGCATGGGAAACCCAGAAGATGGTACAGCGTGTGATCGGGAAAGGTTTCTAAAACGCACCTCATTTCTCCTCTCCTTGTGCTCGGGTTCGCCATTCCAGCCGCTTTACTAACAATCTCCCTACTTGGAGAATCAGCACCTTGAAGCTCCTGTTTGTTTCGTACAGGTTGCAATTTGTCCTGAGGATGAACGGGAAGAGGGGGAACCAACGAGAGACTAGCTCTAGGTGTTGGGACTGGCACAGGTCACTCTATTTCCCCATCAGGAAGAAGAATGAAGCACAGGCTCAGCCTGCCCCCCGGAACCAGAATAGGGCCTGAAGCAATCCTGCGCTTTCGCGGCCAGCTCCCAAAAAAGCGAGTTGACAAATGGAGCTCAGGGCCACTGCAATTCACAAACCTGCAGAGTTATCAATGATAACTCTCGTCCACAAATATATTGAGGGAAGGCAACGAAGAGGATTTGAAAGCAAGGCAGAATTGCAGGAAACAGATTTCAGGAGGTAGATTCGACTCGCCTTTAAAGCACATGAAAAGCAGCAAAACGTTGACAATGATGCCCTTGGCCAAAAAGGGCGTATGCGTTTTTTCCTGAATATATTCAGGAAAAAACGCATACGCCCTTTTTGGCCAACCAAGCAAGCCGGAAGTGCAAATCAGCACTACAAAGAAGTCTCGCTTGCCATCGGTCAAAAGGGCCACGCTGCCAAAAGTGTAAAAACCAGAAATTCAGAACAGGCCATGGAGACATGGGAGCCTTGCTACGCTGATGGGCAGGATGCCAATTGCCAACAGCCACTCTGGAGAAGTGTACGGTGTGTCCTGAAACATGTAATAAACACAGCTTACAGAGCATAGGGCACTTCCACTCATGGGCGTATAAATTGGGAAAACTAAAAATCAACAAGACACAGGCACCCCAAAGTTTCGGGCTGCTCTGTGTACAAGAACCTCCACTTAGGTACACCTTAAACATGCCAGGAAAGAGAAAAATGGATAAAGAAGTTGTGGTACTTAGGCACAATGGAATATCACTCAGCCATGAAATCAATGTCATAAGGCTAGTAGCAGCATGATGAGTGGATTTAGGGACGAGGATTCTAAGTGAAATAAGTCACACAGAAAAAGACACTTATCCTAAGATATCACTTATAGAGGGCATGTCAAAATCGCTACACTTGAAGTGAATTACAAAACAGAACAGAGTCACATATTTAGAAGACACACTATGGCTGCTTAACGGGAAAGGTGAGGTGGGGTGATGCATAAAACAAGGGTTTGAAATTAGCTCCCATACCGTTCCATAAGCCAAATATGTAACAGACAAGACCTCCTCCCTGCTCAGTGAACTGGACTCAACACCCCCTATTCACCGCACAAGAATATATCTGACTAGCAAGAATCTTAAAACCTATGTATTGATATCTCTCTGGAGTTGAATCAAGAGGGTGTAAAGAGGCATAAACACAGCAGGGAAAAGCAGCTCAACCCCATTATCAAAATAAATTACTTAAAATGAACGCCATAAAACAAAGACAGTGAAAGAGAGAGAAATTCTTACAAAATCCGTTCGGAGGCTCTGATGCAACCTGGATTGACCATATCTAGACCCACAGCTGGATGAGACATAAGGCTGGACACTCTTGGGGCTGAGAGGTTTGGTGAGGTTGGGTGAGGAAACGCAGACCCTTTAAAGTAATACCGCGGGGTACCCACCCCATGGGTCCCAAATCTCCAGGTTCAAGGGCATCTTCCTACATTGAAAACGTGCATGGGAAACCCAGAAGATGGTACAGCGTGTGATCGGGAAAGGTTTCTAAAACGCACCTCATTTCTCCTCTCCTTGTGCTCGGGTTCGCCATTCCAGCCGCTTTACTAACAATCTCCCTACTTGGAGAATCAGCACCTTGAAGCTCCTGTTTGTTTCGTACAGGTTGCAATTTGTCCTGAGGATGAACGGGAAGAGGGGGAACCAACGAGAGACTAGCTCTAGGTGTTGGGACGGGCACAGGTCACTCTATTTCCCCATCAGGAAGAAGAATGAAGCACAGGCTCAGCCTGCCCCCCGGAACCAGAATAGGGCCTGAAGCAATCCTGCGCTTTCGCGGCCAGCTCCCAAAAAAGCGAGTTGACAAATGGAGCTCAGGGCCACTGCAATTCACAAACCTGCAGAGTTATCAATGATAACTCTCGTCCACAAATATATTGCGGGAAGGCAACGAAGAGGATTTGAAAGCAAGGCAGAATTGCAGGAAACAGATTTCAGGAGGTAGATTCGACTCGCCTTTAAAGCACATGAAAAGCAGCAAAACGTTGACAATGATGCCCTTGGCCAAAAAGGGCGTATGCGTTTTTTCCTGAATATATTCAGGAAAAAACGCATACGCCCTTTTTGGCCAACCAAGCAAGCCGGAAGTGCAAATCAGCACTACAAAGAAGTCTCGCTTGCCATCGGTCAAAAGGGCCACGCTGCAAAAAGTGTAAAAACCAGAAATTCAGGACAGGCCATGGAGACATGGGAGCCTTGCTACGCTGATGGGCAGGATGCCAATTGCCAACAGCCACTCTGGAGAAGTGTACGGTGTGTCCTGAAACATGTAATAAACACAGCTTACAGAGCATAGGGCACTTCCACTCATGGGCGTATAAATTGGGAAAACTAAAAATCAACAAGACACAGGCACCCCAAAGTTTCGGGCTGCTCTGTGTACAAGAACCTCCACTTAGGTACACCTTAAACATGCCAGGAAAGAGAAAAATGGATAAAGAAGTTGTGGTACTTAGGCACAATGGAATATCACTCAGCCATGAAATCAATGTCATAAGGCTAGTAGCAGCATGATGAGTGGATTTAGGGACGAGGATTCTAAGTGAAATAAGTCACACAGAAAAAGACACTTATCCTAAGATATCACTTATAGAGGGCATGTCAAAATCGCTACACTTGAAGTGAATTACAAAACAGAACAGAGTCACATATTTAGAAGACACACTATGGCTGCTTAACGGGAAAGGTGAGGTGGGGTGATGCATAAAACAAGGGTTTGAAATTAGCTCCCATACCGTTCCATAAGCCAAATATGTAACAGACAAGACCTCCTCCCTGCTCAGTGAACTGGACTCAACACCCCCTATTCACCGCACAAGAATATATCTGACTAGCAAGAATCTTAAAACCTATGTATTGATATCTCTCTGGAGTTGAATCAAGAGGGTGTAAAGAGGCATAAACACAGCAGGGAAAAGCAGCTCAACCCCATTATCAAAATAAATTACTTAAAATGAACGCCATAAAACAAAGACAGTGAAAGAGAGAGAAATTCTTACAAAATCCGTTCGGAGGCTCTGATGCAACCTGGATTGACCATATCTAGACCCACAGCTGGATGAGACATAAGGCTGGACACTCTTGGGGCTGAGAGGTTTGGTGAGGTTGGGTGAGGAAACGCAGACCCTTTAAAGTAATACCGCGGGGTACCCACCCCATGGGTCCCAAATCTCCAGGTTCAAGGGCATCTTCCTACATTGAAAACGTGCATGGGAAACCCAGAAGATGGTACAGCGTGTGATCGGGAAAGGTTTCTAAAACGCACCTCATTTCTCCTCTCCTTGTGCTCGGGTTCGCCATTCCAGCCGCTTTACTAACAATCTCCCTACTTGGAGAATCAGCACCTTGAAGCTCCTGTTTGTTTCGTACAGGTTGCAATTTGTCCTGAGGATGAACGGGAAGAGGGGGAACCAACGAGAGACTAGCTCTAGGTGTTGGGACTGGCACAGGTCACTCTATTTCCCCATCAGGAAGAAGAATGAAGCACAGGCTCAGCCTGCCCCCCGGAACCAGAATAGGGCCTGAAGCAATCCTGCGCTTTCGCGGCCAGCTCCCAAAAAAGCGAGTTGACAAATGGAGCTCAGGGCCACTGCAATTCACAAACCTGCAGAGTTATCAATGATAACTCTCGTCCACAAATATATTGCGGGAAGGCAACGAAGAGGATTTGAAAGCAAGGCAGAATTGCAGGAAACAGATTTCAGGAGGTAGATTCGACTCGCCTTTAAAGCACATGAAAAGCAGCAAAACGTTGACAATGATGCCCTTGGCCAAAAAGGGCGTATGCGTTTTTTCCTGAATATATTCAGGAAAAAACGCATACGCCCTTTTTAGCCAACCAAGCAAGCCGGAAGTGCAAATCAGCACTACAAAGAAGTCTCGCTTGCCATCAGTCAAAAGGGCCACGCTGCAAAAAGTGTAAAAACCAGAAATTCAGGACAGGCCATGGAGACATGGGAGCCTTGCTACGCTGATGGGCAGGATGCCAATTGCCAACAGCCACTCTGGAGAAGTGTACGGTGTGTCCTGAAACATGTAATAAACACAGCTTACAGAGCATAGGGCACTTCCACTCATGGGCGTATAAATTGGGAAAACTAAAAATCAACAAGACACAGGCACCCCAAAGTTTCGGGCTGCTCTGTGTACAAGAACCTCCACTTAGGTACACCTTAAACATGCCAGGAAAGAGAAAAATGGATAAAGAAGTTGTGGTACTTAGGCACAATGGAATATCACTCAGCCATGAAATCAATGTCATAAGGCTAGTAGCAGCATGATGAGTGGATTTAGGGACGAGGATTCTAAGTGAAATAAGTCACACAGAAAAAGACACTTATCCTAAGATATCACTTATAGAGGGCATGTCAAAATCGCTACACTTGAAGTGAATTACAAAACAGAACAGAGTCACATATTTAGAAGACACACTATGGCTGCTTAACGGGAAAGGTGAGGTGGGGTGATGCATAAAACAAGGGTTTGAAATTAGCTCCCATACCGTTCCATAAGCCAAATATGTAACAGACAAGACCTCCTCCCTGCTCAGTGAACTGGACTCAACACCCCCTATTCACCGCACAAGAATATATCTGACTAGCAAGAATCTTAAAACCTATGTATTGATATCTCTCTGGAGTTGAATCAAGAGGGTGTAAAGAGGCATAAACACAGCAGGGAAAAGCAGCTCAACCCCATTATCAAAATAAATTACTTAAAATGAACGCCATAAAACAAAGACAGTGAAAGAGAGAGAAATTCTTACAAAATCCGTTCGGAGGCTCTGATGCAACCTGGATTGACCATATCTAGACCCACAGCTGGATGAGACATAAGGCTGGACACTCTTGGGGCTGAGAGGTTTGGTGAGGTTGGGTGAGGAAATGCAGACCCTTTAAAGTAATACCGCGGGGTACCCACCCCATGGGTCCCAAATCTCCAGGTTCAAGGGCATCTTCCTACATCGAAAACGTGCATGGGAAACCCAGAAGATGGTACAGCGTGTGATCGGGAAAGGTTTCTAAAACGCACCTCATTTCTCCTCTCCTTGTGCTCGGGTTCGCCATTCCAGCCGCTTTACTAACAATCTCCCTACTTGGAGAATCAGCACCTTGAAGCTCCTGTTTGTTTCGTACAGGTTGCAATTTGTCCTGAGGATGAACGGGAAGAGGGGGAACCAACGAGAGACTAGCTCTAGGTGTTGGGACTGGCACAGGTCACTCTATTTCCCCATCAGGAAGAAGAATGAAGCACAGGCTCAGCCTGCCCCCCGGAACCAGAATAGGGCCTGAAGCAATCCTGCGCTTTCGCGGCCAGCTCCCAAAAAAGCGAGTTGACAAATGGAGCTCAGGGCCACTGCAATTCACAAACCTGCAGAGTTATCAATGATAACTCTCGTCCACAAATATATTGAGGGAAGGCAACGAAGAGGATTTGAAAGCAACGCAGAATTGCAGGAAACAGATTTCAGGAGGTAGATTCGACTCGCCTTTAAAGCACATGAAAAGCAGCAAAACGTTGACAATGATGCCCTTGGCCAAAAAGGGCGTATGCGTTTTTTCCTGAATATATTCAGGAAAAAACGCATACGCCCTTTTTGGCCAACCAAGCAAGCCGGAAGTGCAAATCAGCACTACAAAGAAGTCTCGCTTGCCATCGGTCAAAAGGGCCACGCTGCCAAAAGTGTAAAAACCAGAAATTCAGGACAGGCCATGGAGACATGGGAGCCTTGCTACGCTGATGGGCAGGATGCCAATTGCCAACAGCCACTCTGGAGAAGTGTACGGTGTGTCCTGAAACATGTAATAAACACAGCTTACAGAGCATAGGGCACTTCCACTCATGGGCGTATAAATTGGGAAAACTAAAAATCAACAAGACACAGGCACCCCAAAGTTTCGGGCTGCTCTGTGTACAAGAACCTCCACTTAGGTACACCTTAAACATGCCAGGAAAGAGAAAAATGGATAAAGAAGTTGTGGTACTTAGGCACAATGGAATATCACTCAGCCATGAAATCAATGTCATAAGTCTAGTAGCAGCATGATGAGTGGATTTAGGGACGAGGATTCTAAGTGAAATAAGTCACACAGAAAAAGACACTTATCCTAAGATATCACTTATAGAGGGCATGTCAAAATCGCTACACTTGAAGTGAATTACAAAACAGAACAGAGTCACATATTTAGAAGACACACTATGGCTGCTTAACGGGAAAGGTGAGGTGGGGTGATGCATAAAACAAGGGTTTGAAATTAGCTCCCATACCGTTCCATAAGCCAAATATGTAACAGACAAGACCTCCTCCCTGCTCAGTGAACTGGACTCAACACCCCCTATTCACCGCACAAGAATATATCTGACTAGCAAGAATCTTAAAACCTATGTATTGATATCTCTCTGGAGTTGAATCAAGAGGGTGTAAAGAGGCATAAACACAGCAGGGAAAAGCAGCTCAACCCCATTATCAAAATAAATTACTTAAAATGAACGCCATAAAACAAAGACAGTGAAAGAGAGAGAAATTCTTACAAAATCCGTTCGGAGGCTCTGATGCAACCTGGATTGACCATATCTAGACCCACAGCTGGATGAGACATAAGGCTGGACACTCTTGGGGCTGAGAGGTTTGGTGAGGTTGGGTGAGGAAATGCAGACCCTTTAAAGTAATACCGCGGGGTACCCACCCCATGGGTCCCAAATCTCCAGGTTCAAGGGCATCTTCCTACATCGAAAACGTGCATGGGAAACCCAGAAGATGGTACAGCGTGTGATCGGGAAAGGTTTCTAAAACGCACCTCATTTCTCCTCTCCTTGTGCTCGGGTTCGCCATTCCAGCCGCTTTACTAACAATCTCCCTACTTGGAGAATCAGCACCTTGAAGCTCCTGTTTGTTTCGTACAGGTTGCAATTTGTCCTGAGGATGAACGGGAAGAGGGGGAACCAACGAGAGACTAGCTCTAGGTGTTGGGACTGGCACAGGTCACTCTATTTCCCCATCAGGAAGAAGAATGAAGCACAGGCTCAGCCTGCCCCCCGGAACCAGAATAGGGCCTGAAGCAATCCTGCGCTTTCGCGGCCAGCTCCCAAAAAAGCGAGTTGACAAATGGAGCTCAGGGCCACTGCAATTCACAAACCTGCAGAGTTATCAATGATAACTCTCGTCCACAAATATATTGAGGGAAGGCAACGAAGAGGATTTGAAAGCAAGGCAGAATTGCAGGAAACAGATTTCAGGAGGTAGATTCGACTCGCCTTTAAAGCACATGAAAAGCAGCAAAACGTTGACAATGATGCCCTTGGCCAAAAAGGGCGTATGCGTTTTTTCCTGAATATATTCAGGAAAAAACGCATACGCCCTTTTTGGCCAACCAAGCAAGCCGGAAGTGCAAATCAGCACTACAAAGAAGTCTCGCTTGCCATCGGTCAAAAGGGCCACGCTGCCAAAAGTGTAAAAACCAGAAATTCAGGACAGGCCATGGAGACATGGGAGCCTTGCTACGCTGATGGGCAGGATGCCAATTGCCAACAGCCACTCTGGAGAAGTCTACGGTGTGTCCTGAAACATGTAATAAACACAGCTTACAGAGCATAGGGCACTTCCACTCATGGGCGTATAAATTGGGAAAACTAAAAATCAACAAGACACAGGCACCCCAAAGTTTCGGGCTGCTCTGTGTACAAGAACCTCCACTTAGGTACACCTTAAACATGCCAGGAAAGAGAAAAATGGATAAAGAAGTTGTGGTACTTAGGCACAATGGAATATCACTCAGCCATGAAATCAATGTCATAAGGCTAGTAGCAGCATGATGAGTGGATTTAGGGACGAGGATTCTAAGTGAAATAAGTCACACAGAAAAAGACACTTATCCTAAGATATCACTTATAGAGGGCATGTCAAAATCGCTACACTTGAAGTGAATTACAAAACAGAACAGAGTCACATATTTAGAAGACACACTATGGCTGCTTAACGGGAAAGGTGAGGTGGGGTGATGCATAAAACAAGGGTTTGAAATTAGCTCCCATACCGTTCCATAAGCCAAATATGTAACAGACAAGACCTCCTCCCTGCTCAGTGAACTGGACTCAACACCCCCTATTCACCGCACAAGAATATATCTGACTAGCAAGAATCTTAAAACCTATGTATTGATATCTCTCTGGAGTTGAATCAAGAGGGTGTAAAGAGGCATAAACACAGCAGGGAAAAGCAGCTCAACCCCATTATCAAAATAAATTACTTAAAATGAACGCCATAAAACAAAGACAGTGAAAGAGAGAGAAATTCTTACAAAATCCGTTCGGAGGCTCTGATGCAACCTGGATTGACCATATCTAGACCCACAGCTGGATGAGACATAAGGCTGGACACTCTTGGGGCTGAGAGGTTTGGTGAGGTTGGGTGAGGAAATGCAGACCCTTTAAAGTAATACCGCGGGGTACCCACCCCATGGGTCCCAAATCTCCAGGTTCAAGGGCATCTTCCTACATCGAAAACGTGCATGGGAAACCCAGAAGATGGTACAGCGTGTGATCGGGAAAGGTTTCTAAAACGCACCTCATTTCTCCTCTCCTTGTGCTCGGGTTCGCCATTCCAGCCGCTTTACTAACAATCTCCCTACTTGGAGAATCAGCACCTTGAAGCTCCTGTTTGTTTCGTACAGGTTGCAATTTGTCCTGAGGATGAACGGGAAGAGGGGGAACCAACGAGAGACTAGCTCTAGGTGTTGGGACTGGCACAGGTCACTCTATTTCCCCATCAGGAAGAAGAATGAAGCACAGGCTCAGCCTGCCCCCCGGAACCAGAATAGGGCCTGAAGCAATCCTGCGCTTTCGCGGCCAGCTCCCAAAAAAGCGAGTTGACAAATGGAGCTCAGGGCCACTGCAATTCACAAACCTGCAGAGTTATCAATGATAACTCTCGTCCACAAATATATTGAGGGAAGGCAACGAAGAGGATTTGAAAGCAAGGCAGAATTGCAGGAAACAGATTTCAGGAGGTAGATTCGACTCGCCTTTAAAGCACATGAAAAGCAGCAAAACGTTGACAATGATGCCCTTGGCCAAAAAGGGCGTATGCGTTTTTTCCTGAATATATTCAGGAAAAAACGCATACGCCCTTTTTGGCCAACCAAGCAAGCCGGAAGTGCAAATCAGCACTACAAAGAAGTCTCGCTTGCCATCGGTCAAAAGGGCCACGCTGCCAAAAGTGTAAAAACCAGAAATTCAGGACAGGCCATGGAGACATGGGAGCCTTGCTACGCTGATGGGCAGGATGCCAATTGCCAACAGCCACTCTGGAGAAGTCTACGGTGTGTCCTGAAACATGTAATAAACACAGCTTACAGAGCATAGGGCACTTCCACTCATGGGCGTATAAATTGGGAAAACTAAAAATCAACAAGACACAGGCACCCCAAAGTTTCGGGCTGCTCTGTGTACAAGAACCTCCACTTAGGTACACCTTAAACATGCCAGGAAAGAGAAAAATGGATAAAGAAGTTGTGGTACTTAGGCACAATGGAATATCACTCAGCCATGAAATCAATGTCATAAGGCTAGTAGCAGCATGATGAGTGGATTTAGGGACGAGGATTCTAAGTGAAATAAGTCACACAGAAAAAGACACTTATCCTAAGATATCACTTATAGAGGGCATGTCAAAATCGCTACACTTGAAGTGAATTACAAAACAGAACAGAGTCACATATTTAGAAGACACACTATGGCTGCTTAACGGGAAAGGTGAGGTGGGGTGATGCATAAAACAAGGGTTTGAAATTAGCTCCCATACCGTTCCATAAGCCAAATATGTAACAGACAAGACCTCCTCCCTGCTCAGTGAACTGGACTCAACACCCCCTATTCACCGCACAAGAATATATCTGACTAGCAAGAATCTTAAAACCTATGTATTGATATCTCTCTGGAGTTGAATCAAGAGGGTGTAAAGAGGCATAAACACAGCAGGGAAAAGCAGCTCAACCCCATTATCAAAATAAATTACTTAAAATGAACGCCATAAAACAAAGACAGTGAAAGAGAGAGAAATTCTTACAAAATCCGTTCGGAGGCTCTGATGCAACCTGGATTGACCATATCTAGACCCACAGCTGGATGAGACATAAGGCTGGACACTCTTGGGGCTGAGAGGTTTGGTGAGGTTGGGTGAGGAAACGCAGACCCTTTAAAGTAATACCGCGGGGTACCCACCCCATGGGTCCCAAATCTCCAGGTTCAAGGGCATCTTCCTACATTGAAAACGTGCATGGGAAACCCAGAAGATGGTACAGCGTGTGATCGGGAAAGGTTTCTAAAACGCACCTCATTTCTCCTCTCCTTGTGCTCGGGTTCGCCATTCCAGCCGCTTTACTAACAATCTCCCTACTTGGAGAATCAGCACCTTGAAGCTCCTGTTTGTTTCGTACAGGTTGCAATTTGTCCTGAGGATGAACGGGAAGAGGGGGAACCAACGAGAGACTAGCTCTAGGTGTTGGGACGGGCACAGGTCACTCTATTTCCCCATCAGGAAGAAGAATGAAGCACAGGCTCAGCCTGCCCCCCGGAACCAGAATAGGGCCTGAAGCAATCCTGCGCTTTCGCGGCCAGCTCCCAAAAAAGCGAGTTGACAAATGGAGCTCAGGGCCACTGCAATTCACAAACCTGCAGAGTTATCAATGATAACTCTCGTCCACAAATATATTGCGGGAAGGCAACGAAGAGGATTTGAAAGCAAGGCAGAATTGCAGGAAACAGATTTCAGGAGGTAGATTCGACTCGCCTTTAAAGCACATGAAAAGCAGCAAAACGTTGACAATGATGCCCTTGGCCAAAAAGGGCGTATGCGTTTTTTCCTGAATATATTCAGGAAAAAACGCATACGCCCTTTTTGGCCAACCAAGCAAGCCGGAAGTGCAAATCAGCACTACAAAGAAGTCTCGCTTGCCATCGGTCAAAAGGGCCACGCTGCCAAAAGTGTAAAAACCAGAAATTCAGGACAGGCCATGGAGACATGGGAGCCTTGCTACGCTGATGGGCAGGATGCCAATTGCCAACAGCCACTCTGGAGAAGTGTACGGTGTGTCCTGAAACATGTAATAAACACAGCTTACAGAGCATAGGGCACTTCCACTCATGGGCGTATAAATTGGGAAAACTAAAAATCAACAAGACACAGGCACCCCAAAGTTTCGGGCTGCTCTGTGTACAAGAACCTCCACTTAGGTACACCTTAAACATGCCAGGAAAGAGAAAAATGGATAAAGAAGTTGTGGTACTTAGGCACAATGGAATATCACTCAGCCATGAAATCAATGTCATAAGGCTAGTAGCAGCATGATGAGTGGATTTAGGGACGAGGATTCTAAGTGAAATAAGTCACACAGAAAAAGACACTTATCCTAAGATATCACTTATAGAGGGCATGTCAAAATCGCTACACTTGAAGTGAATTACAAAACAGAACAGAGTCACATATTTAGAAGACACACTATGGCTGCTTAACGGGAAAGGTGAGGTGGGGTGATGCATAAAACAAGGGTTTGAAATTAGCTCCCATACCGTTCCATAAGCCAAATATGTAACAGACAAGACCTCCTCCCTGCTCAGTGAACTGGACTCAACACCCCCTATTCACCGCACAAGAATATATCTGACTAGCAAGAATCTTAAAACCTATGTATTGATATCTCTCTGGAGTTGAATCAAGAGGGTGTAAAGAGGCATAAACACAGCAGGGAAAAGCAGCTCAACCCCATTATCAAAATAAATTACTTAAAATGAACGCCATAAAACAAAGACAGTGAAAGAGAGAGAAATTCTTACAAAATCCGTTCGGAGGCTCTGATGCAACCTGGATTGACCATATCTAGACCCACAGCTGGATGAGACATAAGGCTGGACACTCTTGGGGCTGAGAGGTTTGGTGAGGTTGGGTGAGGAAACGCAGACCCTTTAAAGTAATACCGCGGGGTACCCACCCCATGGGTCCCAAATCTCCAGGTTCAAGGGCATCTTCCTACATTGAAAACGTGCATGGGAAACCCAGAAGATGGTACAGCGTGTGATCGGGAAAGGTTTCTAAAACGCACCTCATTTCTCCTCTCCTTGTGCTCGGGTTCGCCATTCCAGCCGCTTTACTAACAATCTCCCTACTTGGAGAATCAGCACCTTGAAGCTCCTGTTTGTTTCGTACAGGTTGCAATTTGTCCTGAGGATGAATGGGAAGAGGGGGAACCAACGAGAGACTAGCTCTAGGTGTTGGGACGGGCACAGGTCACTCTATTTCCCCATCAGGAAGAAGAATGAAGCACAGGCTCAGCCTGCCCCCCGGAACCAGAATAGGGCCTGAAGCAATCCTGCGCTTTCGCGGCCAGCTCCCAAAAAAGCGAGTTGACAAATGGAGCTCAGGGCCACTGCAATTCACAAACCTGCAGAGTTATCAATGATAACTCTCGTCCACAAATATATTGCGGGAAGGCAACGAAGAGGATTTGAAAGCAAGGCAGAATTGCAGGAAACAGATTTCAGGAGGTAGATTCGACTCGCCTTTAAAGCACATGAAAAGCAGCAAAACGTTGACAATGATGCCCTTGGCCAAAAAGGGCGTATGCGTTTTTTCCTGAATATATTCAGGAAAAAACGCATACGCCCTTTTTGGCCAACCAAGCAAGCCGGAAGTGCAAATCAGCACTACAAAGAAGTCTCGCTTGCCATCGGTCAAAAGGGCCACGCTGCCAAAAGTGTAAAAACCAGAAATTCAGGACAGGCCATGGAGACATGGGAGCCTTGCTACGCTGATGGGCAGGATGCCAATTGCCAACAGCCACTCTGGAGAAGTGTACGGTGTGTCCTGAAACATGTAATAAACACAGCTTACAGAGCATAGGGCACTTCCACTCATGGGCGTATAAATTGGGAAAACTAAAAATCAACAAGACACAGGCACCCCAAAGTTTCGGGCTGCTCTGTGTACAAGAACCTCCACTTAGGTACACCTTAAACATGCCAGGAAAGAGAAAAATGGATAAAGAAGTTGTGGTACTTAGGCACAATGGAATATCACTCAGCCATGAAATCAATGTCATAAGGCTAGTAGCAGCATGATGAGTGGATTTAGGGACGAGGATTCTAAGTGAAATAAGTCACACAGAAAAAGACACTTATCCTAAGATATCACTTATAGAGGGCATGTCAAAATCGCTACACTTGAAGTGAATTACAAAACAGAACAGAGTCACATATTTAGAAGACACACTATGGCTGCTTAACGGGAAAGGTGAGGTGGGGTGATGCATAAAACAAGGGTTTGAAATTAGCTCCCATACCGTTCCATAAGCCAAATATGTAACAGACAAGCCCTCCTCCCTGCTCAGTGAACTGGACTCAACACCCCCTATTCACCGCACAAGAATATATCTGACTAGCAAGAATCTTAAAACCTATGTATTGATATCTCTCTGGAGTTGAATCAAGAGGGTGTAAAGAGGCATAAACACAGCAGGGAAAAGCAGCTCAACCCCATTATCAAAATAAATTACTTAAAATGAACGCCATAAAACAAAGACAGTGAAAGAGAGAGAAATTCTTACAAAATCCGTTCGGAGGCTCTGATGCAACCTGGATTGACCATATCTAGACCCACAGCTGGATGAGACATAAGGCTGGACACTCTTGGGGCTGAGAGGTTTGGTGAGGTTGGGTGAGGAAACGCAGACCCTTTAAAGTAATACCGCGGGGTACCCACCCCATGGGTCCCAAATCTCCAGGTTCAAGGGCATCTTCCTACATTGAAAACGTGCATGGGAAACCCAGAAGATGGTACAGCGTGTGATCGGGAAAGGTTTCTAAAACGCACCTCATTTCTCCTCTCCTTGTGCTCGGGTTCGCCATTCCAGCCGCTTTACTAACAATCTCCCTACTTGGAGAATCAGCACCTTGAAGCTCCTGTTTGTTTCGTACAGGTTGCAATTTGTCCTGAGGATGAACGGGAAGAGGGGGAACCAACGAGAGACTAGCTCTAGGTGTTGGGACGGGCACAGGTCACTCTATTTCCCCATCAGGAAGAAGAATGAAGCACAGGCTCAGCCTGCCCCCCGGAACCAGAATAGGGCCTGAAGCAATCCTGCGCTTTCGCGGCCAGCTCCCAAAAAAGCGAGTTGACAAATGGAGCTCAGGGCCACTGCAATTCACAAACCTGCAGAGTTATCAATGATAACTCTCGTCCACAAATATATTGCGGGAAGGCAACGAAGAGGATTTGAAAGCAAGGCAGAATTGCAGGAAACAGATTTCAGGAGGTAGATTCGACTCGCCTTTAAAGCACATGAAAAGCAGCAAAACGTTGACAATGATGCCCTTGGCCAAAAAGGGCGTATGCGTTTTTTCCTGAATATATTCAGGAAAAAACGCATACGCCCTTTTTGGCCAACCAAGCAAGCCGGAAGTGCAAATCAGCACTACAAAGAAGTCTCGCTTGCCATCGGTCAAAAGGGCCACGCTGCCAAAAGTGTAAAAACCAGAAATTCAGGACAGGCCATGGAGACATGGGAGCCTTGCTACGCTGATGGGCAGGATGCCAATTGCCAACAGCCACTCTGGAGAAGTGTACGGTGTGTCCTGAAACATGTAATAAACACAGCTTACAGAGCATAGGGCACTTCCACTCATGGGCGTATAAATTGGGAAAACTAAAAATCAACAAGACACAGGCACCCCAAAGTTTCGGGCTGCTCTGTGTACAAGAACCTCCACTTAGGTACACCTTAAACATGCCAGGAAAGAGAAAAATGGATAAAGAAGTTGTGGTACTTAGGCACAATGGAATATCACTCAGCCATGAAATCAATGTCATAAGGCTAGTAGCAGCATGATGAGTGGATTTAGGGACGAGGATTCTAAGTGAAATAAGTCACACAGAAAAAGACACTTATCCTAAGATATCACTTATAGAGGGCATGTCAAAATCGCTACACTTGAAGTGAATTACAAAACAGAACAGAGTCACATATTTAGAAGACACACTATGGCTGCTTAACGGGAAAGGTGAGGTGGGGTGATGCATAAAACAAGGGTTTGAAATTAGCTCCCATACCGTTCCATAAGCCAAATATGTAACAGACAAGCCCTCCTCCCTGCTCAGTGAACTGGACTCAACACCCCCTATTCACCGCACAAGAATATATCTGACTAGCAAGAATCTTAAAACCTATGTATTGATATCTCTCTGGAGTTGAATCAAGAGGGTGTAAAGAGGCATAAACACAGCAGGGAAAAGCAGCTCAACCCCATTATCAAAATAAATTACTTAAAATGAACGCCATAAAACAAAGACAGTGAAAGAGAGAGAAATTCTTACAAAATCCGTTCGGAGGCTCTGATGCAACCTGGATTGACCATATCTAGACCCACAGCTGGATGAGACATAAGGCTGGACACTCTTGGGGCTGAGAGGTTTGGTGAGGTTGGGTGAGGAAACGCAGACCCTTTAAAGTAATACCGCGGGGTACCCACCCCATGGGTCCCAAATCTCCAGGTTCAAGGGCATCTTCCTACATTGAAAACGTGCATGGGAAACCCAGAAGATGGTACAGCGTGTGATCGGGAAAGGTTTCTAAAACGCACCTCATTTCTCCTCTCCTTGTGCTCGGGTTCGCCATTCCAGCCGCTTTACTAACAATCTCCCTACTTGGAGAATCAGCACCTTGAAGCTCCTGTTTGTTTCGTACAGGTTGCAATTTGTCCTGAGGATGAACGGGAAGAGGGGGAACCAACGAGAGACTAGCTCTAGGTGTTGGGACGGGCACAGGTCACTCTATTTCCCCATCAGGAAGAAGAATGAAGCACAGGCTCAGCCTGCCCCCCGGAACCAGAATAGGGCCTGAAGCAATCCTGCGCTTTCGCGGCCAGCTCCCAAAAAAGCGAGTTGACAAATGGAGCTCAGGGCCACTGCAATTCACAAACCTGCAGAGTTATCAATGATAACTCTCGTCCACAAATATATTGCGGGAAGGCAACGAAGAGGATTTGAAAGCAAGGCAGAATTGCAGGAAACAGATTTCAGGAGGTAGATTCGACTCGCCTTTAAAGCACATGAAAAGCAGCAAAACGTTGACAATGATGCCCTTGGCCAAAAAGGGCGTATGCGTTTTTTCCTGAATATATTCAGGAAAAAACGCATACGCCCTTTTTGGCCAACCAAGCAAGCCGGAAGTGCAAATCAGCACTACAAAGAAGTCTCGCTTGCCATCGGTCAAAAGGGCCACGCTGCCAAAAGTGTAAAAACCAGAAATTCAGGACAGGCCATGGAGACATGGGAGCCTTGCTACGCTGATGGGCAGGATGCCAATTGCCAACAGCCACTCTGGAGAAGTGTACGGTGTGTCCTGAAACATGTAATAAACACAGCTTACAGAGCATAGGGCACTTCCACTCATGGGCGTATAAATTGGGAAAACTAAAAATCAACAAGACACAGGCACCCCAAAGTTTCGGGCTGCTCTGTGTACAAGAACCTCCACTTAGGTACACCTTAAACATGCCAGGAAAGAGAAAAATGGATAAAGAAGTTGTGGTACTTAGGCACAATGGAATATCACTCAGCCATGAAATCAATGTCATAAGGCTAGTAGCAGCATGATGAGTGGATTTAGGGACGAGGATTCTAAGTGAAATAAGTCACACAGAAAAAGACACTTATCCTAAGATATCACTTATAGAGGGCATGTCAAAATCGCTACACTTGAAGTGAATTACAAAACAGAACAGAGTCACATATTTAGAAGACACACTATGGCTGCTTAACGGGAAAGGTGAGGTGGGGTGATGCATAAAACAAGGGTTTGAAATTAGCTCCCATACCGTTCCATAAGCCAAATATGTAACAGACAAGACCTCCTCCCTGCTCAGTGAACTGGACTCAACACCCCCTATTCACCGCACAAGAATATATCTGACTAGCAAGAATCTTAAAACCTATGTATTGATATCTCTCTGGAGTTGAATCAAGAGGGTGTAAAGAGGCATAAACACAGCAGGGAAAAGCAGCTCAACCCCATTATCAAAATAAATTACTTAAAATGAACGCCATAAAACAAAGACAGTGAAAGAGAGAGAAATTCTTACAAAATCCGTTCGGAGGCTCTGATGCAACCTGGATTGACCATATCTAGACCCACAGCTGGATGAGACATAAGGCTGGACACTCTTGGGGCTGAGAGGTTTGGTGAGGTTGGGTGAGGAAACGCAGACCCTTTAAAGTAATACCGCGGGGTACCCACCCCATGGGTCCCAAATCTCCAGGTTCAAGGGCATCTTCCTACATTGAAAACGTGCATGGGAAACCCAGAAGATGGTACAGCGTGTGATCGGGAAAGGTTTCTAAAACGCACCTCATTTCTCCTCTCCTTGTGCTCGGGTTCGCCATTCCAGCCGCTTTACTAACAATCTCCCTACTTGGAGAATCAGCACCTTGAAGCTCCTGTTTGTTTCGTACAGGTTGCAATTTGTCCTGAGGATGAACGGGAAGAGGGGGAACCAACGAGAGACTAGCTCTAGGTGTTGGGACGGGCACAGGTCACTCTATTTCCCCATCAGGAAGAAGAATGAAGCACAGGCTCAGCCTGCCCCCCGGAACCAGAATAGGGCCTGAAGCAATCCTGCGCTTTCGCGGCCAGCTCCCAAAAAAGCGAGTTGACAAATGGAGCTCAGGGCCACTGCAATTCACAAACCTGCAGAGTTATCAATGATAACTCTCGTCCACAAATATATTGCGGGAAGGCAACGAAGAGGATTTGAAAGCAAGGCAGAATTGCAGGAAACAGATTTCAGGAGGTAGATTCGACTCGCCTTTAAAGCACATGAAAAGCAGCAAAACGTTGACAATGATGCCCTTGGCCAAAAAGGGCGTATGCGTTTTTTCCTGAATATATTCAGGAAAAAACGCATACGCCCTTTTTGGCCAACCAAGCAAGCCGGAAGTGCAAATCAGCACTACAAAGAAGTCTCGCTTGCCATCGGTCAAAAGGGCCACGCTGCCAAAAGTGTAAAAACCAGAAATTCAGGACAGGCCATGGAGACATGGGAGCCTTGCTACGCTGATGGGCAGGATGCCAATTGCCAACAGCCACTCTGGAGAAGTGTACGGTGTGTCCTGAAACATGTAATAAACACAGCTTACAGAGCATAGGGCACTTCCACTCATGGGCGTATAAATTGGGAAAACTAAAAATCAACAAGACACAGGCACCCCAAAGTTTCGGGCTGCTCTGTGTACAAGAACCTCCACTTAGGTACACCTTAAACATGCCAGGAAAGAGAAAAATGGATAAAGAAGTTGTGGTACTTAGGCACAATGGAATATCACTCAGCCATGAAATCAATGTCATAAGGCTAGTAGCAGCATGATGAGTGGATTTAGGGACGAGGATTCTAAGTGAAATAAGTCACACAGAAAAAGACACTTATCCTAAGATATCACTTATAGAGGGCATGTCAAAATCGCTACACTTGAAGTGAATTACAAAACAGAACAGAGTCACATATTTAGAAGACACACTATGGCTGCTTAACGGGAAAGGTGAGGTGGGGTGATGCATAAAACAAGGGTTTGAAATTAGCTCCCATACCGTTCCATAAGCCAAATATGTAACAGACAAGCCCTCCTCCCTGCTCAGTGAACTGGACTCAACACCCCCTATTCACCGCACAAGAATATATCTGACTAGCAAGAATCTTAAAACCTATGTATTGATATCTCTCTGGAGTTGAATCAAGAGGGTGTAAAGAGGCATAAACACAGCAGGGAAAAGCAGCTCAACCCCATTATCAAAATAAATTACTTAAAATGAACGCCATAAAACAAAGACAGTGAAAGAGAGAGAAATTCTTACAAAATCCGTTCGGAGGCTCTGATGCAACCTGGATTGACCATATCTAGACCCACAGCTGGATGAGACATAAGGCTGGACACTCTTGGGGCTGAGAGGTTTGGTGAGGTTGGGTGAGGAAACGCAGACCCTTTAAAGTAATACCGCGGGGTACCCACCCCATGGGTCCCAAATCTCCAGGTTCAAGGGCATCTTCCTACATTGAAAACGTGCATGGGAAACCCAGAAGATGGTACAGCGTGTGATCGGGAAAGGTTTCTAAAACGCACCTCATTTCTCCTCTCCTTGTGCTCGGGTTCGCCATTCCAGCCGCTTTACTAACAATCTCCCTACTTGGAGAATCAGCACCTTGAAGCTCCTGTTTGTTTCGTACAGGTTGCAATTTGTCCTGAGGATGAACGGGAAGAGGGGGAACCAACGAGAGACTAGCTCTAGGTGTTGGGACGGGCACAGGTCACTCTATTTCCCCATCAGGAAGAAGAATGAAGCACAGGCTCAGCCTGCCCCCCGGAACCAGAATAGGGCCTGAAGCAATCCTGCGCTTTCGCGGCCAGCTCCCAAAAAAGCGAGTTGACAAATGGAGCTCAGGGCCACTGCAATTCACAAACCTGCAGAGTTATCAATGATAACTCTCGTCCACAAATATATTGCGGGAAGGCAACGAAGAGGATTTGAAAGCAAGGCAGAATTGCAGGAAACAGATTTCAGGAGGTAGATTCGACTCGCCTTTAAAGCACATGAAAAGCAGCAAAACGTTGACAATGATGCCCTTGGCCAAAAAGGGCGTATGCGTTTTTTCCTGAATATATTCAGGAAAAAACGCATACGCCCTTTTTGGCCAACCAAGCAAGCCGGAAGTGCAAATCAGCACTACAAAGAAGTCTCGCTTGCCATCGGTCAAAAGGGCCACGCTGCCAAAAGTGTAAAAACCAGAAATTCAGGACAGGCCATGGAGACATGGGAGCCTTGCTACGCTGATGGGCAGGATGCCAATTGCCAACAGCCACTCTGGAGAAGTGTACGGTGTGTCCTGAAACATGTAATAAACACAGCTTACAGAGCATAGGGCACTTCCACTCATGGGCGTATAAATTGGGAAAACTAAAAATCAACAAGACACAGGCACCCCAAAGTTTCGGGCTGCTCTGTGTACAAGAACCTCCACTTAGGTACACCTTAAACATGCCAGGAAAGAGAAAAATGGATAAAGAAGTTGTGCTACTTAGGCACAATGGAATATCACTCAGCCATGAAATCAATGTCATAAGGCTAGTAGCAGCATGATGAGTGGATTTAGGGACGAGGATTCTAAGTGAAATAAGTCACACAGAAAAAGACACTTATCCTAAGATATCACTTATAGAGGGCATGTCAAAATCGCTACACTTGAAGTGAATTACAAAACAGAACAGAGTCACATATTTAGAAGACACACTATGGCTGCTTAACGGGAAAGGTGAGGTGGGGTGATGCATAAAACAAGGGTTTGAAATTAGCTCCCATACCGTTCCATAAGCCAAATATGTAACAGACAAGACCTCCTCCCTGCTCAGTGAACTGGACTCAACACCCCCTATTCACCGCACAAGAATATATCTGACTAGCAAGAATCTTAAAACCTATGTATTGATATCTCTCTGGAGTTGAATCAAGAGGGTGTAAAGAGGCATAAACACAGCAGGGAAAAGCAGCTCAACCCCATTATCAAAATAAATTACTTAAAATGAACGCCATAAAACAAAGACAGTGAAAGAGAGAGAAATTCTTACAAAATCCGTTCGGAGGCTCTGATGCAACCTGGATTGACCATATCTAGACCCACAGCTGGATGAGACATAAGGCTGGACACTCTTGGGGCTGAGAGGTTTGGTGAGGTTGGGTGAGGAAACGCAGACCCTTTAAAGTAATACCGCGGGGTACCCACCCCATGGGTCCCAAATCTCCAGGTTCAAGGGCATCTTCCTACATTGAAAACGTGCATGGGAAACCCAGAAGATGGTACAGCGTGTGATCGGGAAAGGTTTCTAAAACGCACCTCATTTCTCCTCTCCTTGTGCTCGGGTTCGCCATTCCAGCCGCTTTACTAACAATCTCCCTACTTGGAGAATCAGCACCTTGAAGCTCCTGTTTGTTTCGTACAGGTTGCAATTTGTCCTGAGGATGAACGGGAAGAGGGGGAACCAACGAGAGACTAGCTCTAGGTGTTGGGACGGGCACAGGTCACTCTATTTCCCCATCAGGAAGAAGAATGAAGCACAGGCTCAGCCTGCCCCCCGGAACCAGAATAGGGCCTGAAGCAATCCTGCGCTTTCGCGGCCAGCTCCCAAAAAAGCGAGTTGACAAATGGAGCTCAGGGCCACTGCAATTCACAAACCTGCAGAGTTATCAATGATAACTCTCGTCCACAAATATATTGCGGGAAGGCAACGAAGAGGATTTGAAAGCAAGGCAGAATTGCAGGAAACAGATTTCAGGAGGTAGATTCGACTCGCCTTTAAAGCACATGAAAAGCAGCAAAACGTTGACAATGATGCCCTTGGCCAAAAAGGGCGTATGCGTTTTTTCCTGAATATATTCAGGAAAAAACGCATACGCCCTTTTTGGCCAACCAAGCAAGCCGGAAGTGCAAATCAGCACTACAAAGAAGTCTCGCTTGCCATCGGTCAAAAGGGCCACGCTGCCAAAAGTGTAAAAACCAGAAATTCAGGACAGGCCATGGAGACATGGGAGCCTTGCTACGCTGATGGGCAGGATGCCAATTGCCAACAGCCACTCTGGAGAAGTGTACGGTGTGTCCTGAAACATGTAATAAACACAGCTTACAGAGCATAGGGCACTTCCACTCATGGGCGTATAAATTGGGAAAACTAAAAATCAACAAGACACAGGCACCCCAAAGTTTCGGGCTGCTCTGTGTACAAGAACCTCCACTTAGGTACACCTTAAACATGCCAGGAAAGAGAAAAATGGATAAAGAAGTTGTGGTACTTAGGCACAATGGAATATCACTCAGCCATGAAATCAATGTCATAAGGCTAGTAGCAGCATGATGAGTGGATTTAGGGACGAGGATTCTAAGTGAAATAAGTCACACAGAAAAAGACACTTATCCTAAGATATCACTTATAGAGGGCATGTCAAAATCGCTACACTTGAAGTGAATTACAAAACAGAACAGAGTCACATATTTAGAAGACACACTATGGCTGCTTAACGGGAAAGGTGAGGTGGGGTGATGCATAAAACAAGGGTTTGAAATTAGCTCCCATACCGTTCCATAAGCCAAATATGTAACAGACAAGACCTCCTCCCTGCTCAGTGAACTGGACTCAACACCCCCTATTCACCGCACAAGAATATATCTGACTAGCAAGAATCTTAAAACCTATGTATTGATATCTCTCTGGAGTTGAATCAAGAGGGTGTAAAGAGGCATAAACACAGCAGGGAAAAGCAGCTCAACCCCATTATCAAAATAAATTACTTAAAATGAACGCCATAAAACAAAGACAGTGAAAGAGAGAGAAATTCTTACAAAATCCGTTCGGAGGCTCTGATGCAACCTGGATTGACCATATCTAGACCCACAGCTGGATGAGACATAAGGCTGGACACTCTTGGGGCTGAGAGGTTTGGTGAGGTTGGGTGAGGAAACGCAGACCCTTTAAAGTAATACCGCGGGGTACCCACCCCATGGGTCCCAAATCTCCAGGTTCAAGGGCATCTTCCTACATTGAAAACGTGCATGGGAAACCCAGAAGATGGTACAGCGTGTGATCGGGAAAGGTTTCTAAAACGCACCTCATTTCTCCTCTCCTTGTGCTCGGGTTCGCCATTCCAGCCGCTTTACTAACAATCTCCCTACTTGGAGAATCAGCACCTTGAAGCTCCTGTTTGTTTCGTACAGGTTGCAATTTGTCCTGAGGATGAACGGGAAGAGGGGGAACCAACGAGAGACTAGCTCTAGGTGTTGGGACTGGCACAGGTCACTCTATTTCCCCATCAGGAAGAAGAATGAAGCACAGGCTCAGCCTGCCCCCCGGAACCAGAATAGGGCCTGAAGCAATCCTGCGCTTTCGCGGCCAGCTCCCAAAAAAGCGAGTTGACAAATGGAGCTCAGGGCCACTGCAATTCACAAACCTGCAGAGTTATCAATGATAACTCTCGTCCACAAATATATTGCGGGAAGGCAACGAAGAGGATTTGAAAGCAAGGCAGAATTGCAGGAAACAGATTTCAGGAGGTAGATTCGACTCGCCTTTAAAGCACATGAAAAGCAGCAAAACGTTGACAATGATGCCCTTGGCCAAAAAGGGCGTATGCGTTTTTTCCTGAATATATTCAGGAAAAAACGCATACGCCCTTTTTGGCCAACCAAGCAAGCCGGAAGTGCAAATCAGCACTACAAAGAAGTCTCGCTTGCCATCGGTCAAAAGGGCCACGCTGCCAAAAGTGTAAAAACCAGAAATTCAGGACAGGCCATGGAGACATGGGAGCCTTGCTACGCTGATGGGCAGGATGCCAATTGCCAACAGCCACTCTGGAGAAGTGTACGGTGTGTCCTGAAACATGTAATAAACACAGCTTACAGAGCATAGGGCACTTCCACTCATGGGCGTATAAATTGGGAAAACTAAAAATCAACAAGACACAGGCACCCCAAAGTTTCGGGCTGCTCTGTGTACAAGAACCTCCACTTAGGTACACCTTAAACATGCCAGGAAAGAGAAAAATGGATAAAGAAGTTGTGGTACTTAGGCACAATGGAATATCACTCAGCCATGAAATCAATGTCATAAGGCTAGTAGCAGCATGATGAGTGGATTTAGGGACGAGGATTCTAAGTGAAATAAGTCACACAGAAAAAGACACTTATCCTAAGATATCACTTATAGAGGGCATGTCAAAATCGCTACACTTGAAGTGAATTACAAAACAGAACAGAGTCACATATTTAGAAGACACACTATGGCTGCTTAACGGGAAAGGTGAGGTGGGGTGATGCATAAAACAAGGGTTTGAAATTAGCTCCCATACCGTTCCATAAGCCAAATATGTAACAGACAAGACCTCCTCCCTGCTCAGTGAACTGGACTCAACACCCCCTATTCACCGCACAAGAATATATCTGACTAGCAAGAATCTTAAAACCTATGTATTGATATCTCTCTGGAGTTGAATCAAGAGGGTGTAAAGAGGCATAAACACAGCAGGGAAAAGCAGCTCAACCCCATTATCAAAATAAATTACTTAAAATGAACGCCATAAAACAAAGACAGTGAAAGAGAGAGAAATTCTTACAAAATCCGTTCGGAGGCTCTGATGCAACCTGGATTGACCATATCTAGACCCACAGCTGGATGAGACATAAGGCTGGACACTCTTGGGGCTGAGAGGTTTGGTGAGGTTGGGTGAGGAAACGCAGACCCTTTAAAGTAATACCGTGGGGTACCCACCCCATGGGTCCCAAATCTCCAGGTTCAAGGGCATCTTCCTACATTGAAAACGTGCATGGGAAACCCAGAAGATGGTACAGCGTGTGATCGGGAAAGGTTTCTAAAACGCACCTCATTTCTCCTCTCCTTGTGCTCGGGTTCGCCATTCCAGCCGCTTTACTAACAATCTCCCTACTTGGAGAATCAGCACCTTGAAGCTCCTGTTTCTTTCGTACAGGTTGCAATTTGTCCTGAGGATGAACGGGAAGAGGGGGAACCAACGAGAGACTAGCTCTAGGTGTTGGGACGGGCACAGGTCACTCTATTTCCCCATCAGGAAGAAGAATGAAGCACAGGCTCAGCCTGCCCCCCGGAACCAGAATAGGGCCTGAAGCAATCCTGCGCTTTCGCGGCCAGCTCCCAAAAAAGCGAGTTGACAAATGGAGCTCAGGGCCACTGCAATTCACAAACCTGCAGAGTTATCAATGATAACTCTCGTCCACAAATATATTGAGGGAAGGCAACGAAGAGGATTTGAAAGCAAGGCAGAATTGCAGGAAACAGATTTCAGGAGGTAGATTCGACTCGCCTTTAAAGCACATGAAAAGCAGCAAAACGTTGACAACGATGCCCTTGGCCAAAAAGGGCGTATGCGTTTTTTCCTGAATATATTCAGGAAAAAAGGCATACGCCCTTTTTGGCCAACCAAGCAAGCCGGAAGTGCAAATCAGCACTACAAAGAAGTCTCGCTTGCCATCGGTCAAAAGGGCCACGCTGCCAAAAGTGTAAAAACCAGAAATTCAGGACAGGCCATGGAGACATGGGAGCCTTGCTACGCTGATGGGCAGGATGCCAATTGCCAACAGCCACTCTGGAGAAGTGTACGGTGTGTCCTGAAACATGTAATAAACACAGCTTACAGAGCATAGGGCACTTCCACTCATGGGCGTATAAATTGGGAAAACTAAAAATCAACAAGACACAGGCACCCCAAAGTTTCGGGCTGCTCTGTGTACAAGAACCTCCACTTAGGTACACCTTAAACATGCCAGGAAAGAGAAAAATGGATAAAGAAGTTGTGGTACTTAGGCACAATGGAATATCACTCAGCCATGAAATCAATGTCATAAGGCTAGTAGCAGCATGATGAGTGGATTTAGGGACGAGGATTCTAAGTGAAATAAGTCACACAGAAAAAGACACTTATCCTAAGATATCACTTATAGAGGGCATGTCAAAATCGCTACACTTGAAGTGAATTACAAAACAGAACAGAGTCACATATTTAGAAGACACACTATGGCTGCTTAACGGGAAAGGTGAGGTGGGGTGATGCATAAAACAAGGGTTTGAAATTAGCTCCCATACCGTTCCATAAGCCAAATATGTAACAGACAAGCCCTCCTCCCTGCTCAGTGAACTGGACTCAACACCCCCTATTCACCGCACAAGAATATATCTGACTAGCAAGAATCTTAAAACCTATGTATTGATATCTCTCTGGAGTTGAATCAAGAGGGTGTAAAGAGGCATAAACACAGCAGGGAAAAGCAGCTCAACCCCATTATCAAAATAAATTACTTAAAATGAACGCCATAAAACAAAGACAGTGAAAGAGAGAGAAATTCTTACAAAATCCGTTCGGAGGCTCTGATGCAACCTGGATTGACCATATCTAGACCCACAGCTGGATGAGACATAAGGCTGGACACTCTTGGGGCTGAGAGGTTTGGTGAGGTTGGGTGAGGAAACGCAGACCCTTTAAAGTAATACCGCGGGGTACCCACCCCATGGGTCCCAAATCTCCAGGTTCAAGGGCATCTTCCTACATTGAAAACGTGCATGGGAAACCCAGAAGATGGTACAGCGTGTGATCGGGAAAGGTTTCTAAAACGCACCTCATTTCTCCTCTCCTTGTGCTCGGGTTCGCCATTCCAGCCGCTTTACTAACAATCTCCCTACTTGGAGAATCAGCACCTTGAAGCTCCTGTTTGTTTCGTACAGGTTGCAATTTGTCCTGAGGATGAACGGGAAGAGGGGGAACCAACGAGAGACTAGCTCTAGGTGTTGGGACGGGCACAGGTCACTCTATTTCCCCATCAGGAAGAAGAATGAAGCACAGGCTCAGCCTGCCCCCCGGAACCAGAATAGGGCCTGAAGCAATCCTGCGCTTTCGCGGCCAGCTCCCAAAAAAGCGAGTTGACAAATGGAGCTCAGGGCCACTGCAATTCACAAACCTGCAGAGTTATCAATGATAACTCTCGTCCACAAATATATTGAGGGAAGGCAACGAAGAGGATTTGAAAGCAAGGCAGAATTGCAGGAAACAGATTTCAGGAGGTAGATTCGACTCGCCTTTAAAGCACATGAAAAGCAGCAAAACGTTGACAACGATGCCCTTGGCCAAAAAGGGCGTATGCGTTTTTTCCTGAATATATTCAGGAAAAAACGCATACGCCCTTTTTGGCCAACCAAGCAAGCCGGAAGTGCAAATCAGCACTACAAAGAAGTCTCGCTTGCCATCGGTCAAAAGGGCCACGCTGCCAAAAGTGTAAAAACCAGAAATTCAGGACAGGCCATGGAGACATGGGAGCCTTGCTACGCTGATGGGCAGGATGCCAATTGCCAACAGCCACTCTGGAGAAGTGTACGGTGTGTCCTGAAACATGTAATAAACACAGCTTACAGAGCATAGGGCACTTCCACTCATGGGCGTATAAATTGGGAAAACTAAAAATCAACAAGACACAGGCACCCCAAAGTTTCGGGCTGCTCTGTGTACAAGAACCTCCACTTAGGTACACCTTAAACATGCCAGGAAAGAGAAAAATGGATAAAGAAGTTGTGGTACTTAGGCACAATGGAATATCACTCAGCCATGAAATCAATGTCATAAGGCTAGTAGCAGCATGATGAGTGGATTTAGGGACGAGGATTCTAAGTGAAATAAGTCACACAGAAAAAGACACTTATCCTAAGATATCACTTATAGAGGGCATGTCAAAATCGCTACACTTGAAGTGAATTACAAAACAGAACAGAGTCACATATTTAGAAGACACACTATGGCTGCTTAACGGGAAAGGTGAGGTGGGGTGATGCATAAAACAAGGGTTTGAAATTAGCTCCCATACCGTTCCATAAGCCAAATATGTAACAGACAAGCCCTCCTCCCTGCTCAGTGAACTGGACTCAACACCCCCTATTCACCGCACAAGAATATATCTGACTAGCAAGAATCTTAAAACCTATGTATTGATATCTCTCTGGAGTTGAATCAAGAGGGTGTAAAGAGGCATAAACACAGCAGGGAAAAGCAGCTCAACCCCATTATCAAAATAAATTACTTAAAATGAACGCCATAAAACAAAGACAGTGAAAGAGAGAGAAATTCTTACAAAATCCGTTCGGAGGCTCTGATGCAACCTGGATTGACCATATCTAGACCCACAGCTGGATGAGACATAAGGCTGGACACTCTTGGGGCTGAGAGGTTTGGTGAGGTTGGGTGAGGAAACGCAGACCCTTTAAAGTAATACCGCGGGGTACCCACCCCATGGGTCCCAAATCTCCAGGTTCAAGGGCATCTTCCTACATTGAAAACGTGCATGGGAAACCCAGAAGATGGTACAGCGTGTGATCGGGAAAGGTTTCTAAAACGCACCTCATTTCTCCTCTCCTTGTGCTCGGGTTCGCCATTCCAGCCGCTTTACTAACAATCTCCCTACTTGGAGAATCAGCACCTTGAAGCTCCTGTTTCTTTCGTACAGGTTGCAATTTGTCCTGAGGATGAACGGGAAGAGGGGGAACCAACGAGAGACTAGCTCTAGGTGTTGGGACGGGCACAGGTCACTCTATTTCCCCATCAGGAAGAAGAATGAAGCACAGGCTCAGCCTGCCCCCCGGAACCAGAATAGGGCCTGAAGCAATCCTGCGCTTTCGCGGCCAGCTCCCAAAAAAGCGAGTTGACAAATGGAGCTCAGGGCCACTGCAATTCACAAACCTGCAGAGTTATCAATGATAACTCTCGTCCACAAATATATTGAGGGAAGGCAACGAAGAGGATTTGAAAGCAAGGCAGAATTGCAGGAAACAGATTTCAGGAGGTAGATTCGACTCGCCTTTAAAGCACATGAAAAGCAGCAAAACGTTGACAACGATGCCCTTGGCCAAAAAGGGCGTATGCGTTTTTTCCTGAATATATTCAGGAAAAAACGCATACGCCCTTTTTGGCCAACCAAGCAAGCCGGAAGTGCAAATCAGCACTACAAAGAAGTCTCGCTTGCCATCGGTCAAAAGGGCCACGCTGCCAAAAGTGTAAAAACCAGAAATTCAGGACAGGCCATGGAGACATGGGAGCCTTGCTACGCTGATGGGCAGGATGCCAATTGCCAACAGCCACTCTGGAGAAGTGTACGGTGTGTCCTGAAACATGTAATAAACACAGCTTACAGAGCATAGGGCACTTCCACTCATGGGCGTATAAATTGGGAAAACTAAAAATCAACAAGACACAGGCACCCCAAAGTTTCGGGCTGCTCTGTGTACAAGAACCTCCACTTAGGTACACCTTAAACATGCCAGGAAAGAGAAAAATGGATAAAGAAGTTGTGGTACTTAGGCACAATGGAATATCACTCAGCCATGAAATCAATGTCATAAGGCTAGTAGCAGCATGATGAGTGGATTTAGGGACGAGGATTCTAAGTGAAATAAGTCACACAGAAAAAGACACTTATCCTAAGATATCACTTATAGAGGGCATGTCAAAATCGCTACACTTGAAGTGAATTACAAAACAGAACAGAGTCACATATTTAGAAGACACACTATGGCTGCTTAACGGGAAAGGTGAGGTGGGGTGATGCATAAAACAAGGGTTTGAAATTAGCTCCCATACCGTTCCATAAGCCAAATATGTAACAGACAAGACCTCCTCCCTGCTCAGTGAACTGGACTCAACACCCCCTATTCACCGCACAAGAATATATCTGACTAGCAAGAATCTTAAAACCTATGTATTGATATCTCTCTGGAGTTGAATCAAGAGGGTGTAAAGAGGCATAAACACAGCAGGGAAAAGCAGCTCAACCCCATTATCAAAATAAATTACTTAAAATGAACGCCATAAAACAAAGACAGTGAAAGAGAGAGAAATTCTTACAAAATCCGTTCGGAGGCTCTGATGCAACCTGGATTGACCATATCTAGACCCACAGCTGGATGAGACATAAGGCTGGACACTCTTGGGGCTGAGAGGTTTGGTGAGGTTGGGTGAGGAAACGCAGACCCTTTAAAGTAATACCGCGGGGTACCCACCCCATGGGTCCCAAATCTCCAGGTTCAAGGGCATCTTCCTACATTGAAAACGTGCATGGGAAACCCAGAAGATGGTACAGCGTGTGATCGGGAAAGGTTTCTAAAACGCACCTCATTTCTCCTCTCCTTGTGCTCGGGTTCGCCATTCCAGCCGCTTTACTAACAATCTCCCTACTTGGAGAATCAGCACCTTGAAGCTCCTGTTTCTTTCGTACAGGTTGCAATTTGTCCTGAGGATGAACGGGAAGAGGGGGAACCAACGAGAGACTAGCTCTAGGTGTTGGGACGGGCACAGGTCACTCTATTTCCCCATCAGGAAGAAGAATGAAGCACAGGCTCAGCCTGCCCCCCGGAACCAGAATAGGGCCTGAAGCAATCCTGCGCTTTCGCGGCCAGCTCCCAAAAAAGCGAGTTGACAAATGGAGCTCAGGGCCACTGCAATTCACAAACCTGCAGAGTTATCAATGATAACTCTCGTCCACAAATATATTGAGGGAAGGCAACGAAGAGGATTTGAAAGCAAGGCAGAATTGCAGGAAACAGATTTCAGGAGGTAGATTCGACTCGCCTTTAAAGCACATGAAAAGCAGCAAAACGTTGACAACGATGCCCTTGGCCAAAAAGGGCGTATGCGTTTTTTCCTGAATATATTCAGGAAAAAACGCATACGCCCTTTTTGGCCAACCAAGCAAGCCGGAAGTGCAAATCAGCACTACAAAGAAGTCTCGCTTGCCATCGGTCAAAAGGGCCACGCTGCCAAAAGTGTAAAAACCAGAAATTCAGGACAGGCCATGGAGACATGGGAGCCTTGCTACGCTGATGGGCAGGATGCCAATTGCCAACAGCCACTCTGGAGAAGTGTACGGTGTGTCCTGAAACATGTAATAAACACAGCTTACAGAGCATAGGGCACTTCCACTCATGGGCGTATAAATTGGGAAAACTAAAAATCAACAAGACACAGGCACCCCAAAGTTTCGGGCTGCTCTGTGTACAAGAACCTCCACTTAGGTACACCTTAAACATGCCAGGAAAGAGAAAAATGGATAAAGAAGTTGTGGTACTTAGGCACAATGGAATATCACTCAGCCATGAAATCAATGTCATAAGGCTAGTAGCAGCATGATGAGTGGATTTAGGGACGAGGATTCTAAGTGAAATAAGTCACACAGAAAAAGACACTTATCCTAAGATATCACTTATAGAGGGCATGTCAAAATCGCTACACTTGAAGTGAATTACAAAACAGAACAGAGTCACATATTTAGAAGACACACTATGGCTGCTTAACGGGAAAGGTGAGGTGGGGTGATGCATAAAACAAGGGTTTGAAATTAGCTCCCATACCGTTCCATAAGCCAAATATGTAACAGACAAGCCCTCCTCCCTGCTCAGTGAACTGGACTCAACACCCCCTATTCACCGCACAAGAATATATCTGACTAGCAAGAATCTTAAAACCTATGTATTGATATCTCTCTGGAGTTGAATCAAGAGGGTGTAAAGAGGCATAAACACAGCAGGGAAAAGCAGCTCAACCCCATTATCAAAATAAATTACTTAAAATGAACGCCATAAAACAAAGACAGTGAAAGAGAGAGAAATTCTTACAAAATCCGTTCGGAGGCTCTGATGCAACCTGGATTGACCATATCTAGACCCACAGCTGGATGAGACATAAGGCTGGACACTCTTGGGGCTGAGAGGTTTGGTGAGGTTGGGTGAGGAAACGCAGACCCTTTAAAGTAATACCGCGGGGTACCCACCCCATGGGTCCCAAATCTCCAGGTTCAAGGGCATCTTCCTACATTGAAAACGTGCATGGGAAACCCAGAAGATGGTACAGCGTGTGATCGGGAAAGGTTTCTAAAACGCACCTCATTTCTCCTCTCCTTGTGCTCGGGTTCGCCATTCCAGCCGCTTTACTAACAATCTCCCTACTTGGAGAATCAGCACCTTGAAGCTCCTGTTTCTTTCGTACAGGTTGCAATTTGTCCTGAGGATGAACGGGAAGAGGGGGAACCAACGAGAGACTAGCTCTAGGTGTTGGGACGGGCACAGGTCACTCTATTTCCCCATCAGGAAGAAGAATGAAGCACAGGCTCAGCCTGCCCCCCGGAACCAGAATAGGGCCTGAAGCAATCCTGCGCTTTCGCGGCCAGCTCCCAAAAAAGCGAGTTGACAAATGGAGCTCAGGGCCACTGCAATTCACAAACCTGCAGAGTTATCAATGATAACTCTCGTCCACAAATATATTGAGGGAAGGCAACGAAGAGGATTTGAAAGCAAGGCAGAATTGCAGGAAACAGATTTCAGGAGGTAGATTCGACTCGCCTTTAAAGCACATGAAAAGCAGCAAAACGTTGACAACGATGCCCTTGGCCAAAAAGGGCGTATGCGTTTTTTCCTGAATATATTCAGGAAAAAACGCATACGCCCTTTTTGGCCAACCAAGCAAGCCGGAAGTGCAAATCAGCACTACAAAGAAGTCTCGCTTGCCATCGGTCAAAAGGGCCACGCTGCCAAAAGTGTAAAAACCAGAAATTCAGGACAGGCCATGGAGACATGGGAGCCTTGCTACGCTGATGGGCAGGATGCCAATTGCCAACAGCCACTCTGGAGAAGTGTACGGTGTGTCCTGAAACATGTAATAAACACAGCTTACAGAGCATAGGGCACTTCCACTCATGGGCGTATAAATTGGGAAAACTAAAAATCAACAAGACACAGGCACCCCAAAGTTTCGGGCTGCTCTGTGTACAAGAACCTCCACTTAGGTACACCTTAAACATGCCAGGAAAGAGAAAAATGGATAAAGAAGTTGTGGTACTTAGGCACAATGGAATATCACTCAGCCATGAAATCAATGTCATAAGGCTAGTAGCAGCATGATGAGTGGATTTAGGGACGAGGATTCTAAGTGAAATAAGTCACACAGAAAAAGACACTTATCCTAAGATATCACTTATAGAGGGCATGTCAAAATCGCTACACTTGAAGTGAATTACAAAACAGAACAGAGTCACATATTTAGAAGACACACTATGGCTGCTTAACGGGAAAGGTGAGGTGGGGTGATGCATAAAACAAGGGTTTGAAATTAGCTCCCATACCGTTCCATAAGCCAAATATGTAACAGACAAGCCCTCCTCCCTGCTCAGTGAACTGGACTCAACACCCCCTATTCACCGCACAAGAATATATCTGACTAGCAAGAATCTTAAAACCTATGTATTGATATCTCTCTGGAGTTGAATCAAGAGGGTGTAAAGAGGCATAAACACAGCAGGGAAAAGCAGCTCAACCCCATTATCAAAATAAATTACTTAAAATGAACGCCATAAAACAAAGACAGTGAAAGAGAGAGAAATTCTTACAAAATCCGTTCGGAGGCTCTGATGCAACCTGGATTGACCATATCTAGACCCACAGCTGGATGAGACATAAGGCTGGACACTCTTGGGGCTGAGAGGTTTGGTGAGGTTGGGTGAGGAAACGCAGACCCTTTAAAGTAATACCGCGGGGTACCCACCCCATGGGTCCCAAATCTCCAGGTTCAAGGGCATCTTCCTACATTGAAAACGTGCATGGGAAACCCAGAAGATGGTACAGCGTGTGATCGGGAAAGGTTTCTAAAACGCACCTCATTTCTCCTCTCCTTGTGCTCGGGTTCGCCATTCCAGCCGCTTTACTAACAATCTCCCTACTTGGAGAATCAGCACCTTGAAGCTCCTGTTTCTTTCGTACAGGTTGCAATTTGTCCTGAGGATGAACGGGAAGAGGGGGAACCAACGAGAGACTAGCTCTAGGTGTTGGGACGGGCACAGGTCACTCTATTTCCCCATCAGGAAGAAGAATGAAGCACAGGCTCAGCCTGCCCCCCGGAACCAGAATAGGGCCTGAAGCAATCCTGCGCTTTCGCGGCCAGCTCCCAAAAAAGCGAGTTGACAAATGGAGCTCAGGGCCACTGCAATTCACAAACCTGCAGAGTTATCAATGATAACTCTCGTCCACAAATATATTGAGGGAAGGCAACGAAGAGGATTTGAAAGCAAGGCAGAATTGCAGGAAACAGATTTCAGGAGGTAGATTCGACTCGCCTTTAAAGCACATGAAAAGCAGCAAAACGTTGACAACGATGCCCTTGGCCAAAAAGGGCGTATGCGTTTTTTCCTGAATATATTCAGGAAAAAACGCATACGCCCTTTTTGGCCAACCAAGCAAGCCGGAAGTGCAAATCAGCACTACAAAGAAGTCTCGCTTGCCATCGGTCAAAAGGGCCACGCTGCCAAAAGTGTAAAAACCAGAAATTCAGGACAGGCCATGGAGACATGGGAGCCTTGCTACGCTGATGGGCAGGATGCCAATTGCCAACAGCCACTCTGGAGAAGTGTACGGTGTGTCCTGAAACATGTAATAAACACAGCTTACAGAGCATAGGGCACTTCCACTCATGGGCGTATAAATTGGGAAAACTAAAAATCAACAAGACACAGGCACCCCAAAGTTTCGGGCTGCTCTGTGTACAAGAACCTCCACTTAGGTACACCTTAAACATGCCAGGAAAGAGAAAAATGGATAAAGAAGTTGTGGTACTTAGGCACAATGGAATATCACTCAGCCATGAAATCAATGTCATAAGGCTAGTAGCAGCATGATGAGTGGATTTAGGGACGAGGATTCTAAGTGAAATAAGTCACACAGAAAAAGACACTTATCCTAAGATATCACTTATAGAGGGCATGTCAAAATCGCTACACTTGAAGTGAATTACAAAACAGAACAGAGTCACATATTTAGAAGACACACTATGGCTGCTTAACGGGAAAGGTGAGGTGGGGTGATGCATAAAACAAGGGTTTGAAATTAGCTCCCATACCGTTCCATAAGCCAAATATGTAACAGACAAGCCCTCCTCCCTGCTCAGTGAACTGGACTCAACACCCCCTATTCACCGCACAAGAATATATCTGACTAGCAAGAATCTTAAAACCTATGTATTGATATCTCTCTGGAGTTGAATCAAGAGGGTGTAAAGAGGCATAAACACAGCAGGGAAAAGCAGCTCAACCCCATTATCAAAATAAATTACTTAAAATGAACGCCATAAAACAAAGACAGTGAAAGAGAGAGAAATTCTTACAAAATCCGTTCGGAGGCTCTGATGCAACCTGGATTGACCATATCTAGACCCACAGCTGGATGAGACATAAGGCTGGACACTCTTGGGGCTGAGAGGTTTGGTGAGGTTGGGTGAGGAAACGCAGACCCTTTAAAGTAATACCGCGGGGTACCCACCCCATGGGTCCCAAATCTCCAGGTTCAAGGGCATCTTCCTACATTGAAAACGTGCATGGGAAACCCAGAAGATGGTACAGCGTGTGATCGGGAAAGGTTTCTAAAACGCACCTCATTTCTCCTCTCCTTGTGCTCGGGTTCGCCATTCCAGCCGCTTTACTAACAATCTCCCTACTTGGAGAATCAGCACCTTGAAGCTCCTGTTTGTTTCGTACAGGTTGCAATTTGTCCTGAGGATGAACGGGAAGAGGGGGAACCAACGAGAGACTAGCTCTAGGTGTTGGGACTGGCACAGGTCACTCTATTTCCCCATCAGGAAGAAGAATGAAGCACAGGCTCAGCCTGCCCCCCGGAACCAGAATAGGGCCTGAAGCAATCCTGCGCTTTCGCGGCCAGCTCCCAAAAAAGCGAGTTGACAAATGGAGCTCAGGGCCACTGCAATTCACAAACCTGCAGAGTTATCAATGATAACTCTCGTCCACAAATATATTGAGGGAAGGCAACGAAGAGGATTTGAAAGCAAGGCAGAATTGCAGGAAACAGATTTCAGGAGGTAGATTCGACTCGCCTTTAAAGCACATGAAAAGCAGCAAAACGTTGACAACGATGCCCTTGGCCAAAAAGGGCGTATGCGTTTTTTCCTGAATATATTCAGGAAAAAACGCATACGCCCTTTTTGGCCAACCAAGCAAGCCGGAAGTGCAAATCAGCACTACAAAGAAGTCTCGCTTGCCATCGGTCAAAAGGGCCACGCTGCCAAAAGTGTAAAAACCAGAAATTCAGGACAGGCCATGGAGACATGGGAGCCTTGCTACGCTGATGGGCAGGATGCCAATTGCCAACAGCCACTCTGGAGAAGTGTACGGTGTGTCCTGAAACATGTAATAAACACAGCTTACAGAGCATAGGGCACTTCCACTCATGGGCGTATAAATTGGGAAAACTAAAAATCAACAAGACACAGGCACCCCAAAGTTTCGGGCTGCTCTGTGTACAAGAACCTCCACTTAGGTACACCTTAAACATGCCAGGAAAGAGAAAAATGGATAAAGAAGTTGTGGTACTTAGGCACAATGGAATATCACTCAGCCATGAAATCAATGTCATAAGGCTAGTAGCAGCATGATGAGTGGATTTAGGGACGAGGATTCTAAGTGAAATAAGTCACACAGAAAAAGACACTTATCCTAAGATATCACTTATAGAGGGCATGTCAAAATCGCTACACTTGAAGTGAATTACAAAACAGAACAGAGTCACATATTTAGAAGACACACTATGGCTGCTTAACGGGAAAGGTGAGGTGGGGTGATGCATAAAACAAGGGTTTGAAATTAGCTCCCATACCGTTCCATAAGCCAAATATGTAACAGACAAGCCCTCCTCCCTGCTCAGTGAACTGGACTCAACACCCCCTATTCACCGCACAAGAATATATCTGACTAGCAAGAATCTTAAAACCTATGTATTGATATCTCTCTGGAGTTGAATCAAGAGGGTGTAAAGAGGCATAAACACAGCAGGGAAAAGCAGCTCAACCCCATTATCAAAATAAATTACTTAAAATGAACGCCATAAAACAAAGACAGTGAAAGAGAGAGAAATTCTTACAAAATCCGTTCGGAGGCTCTGATGCAACCTGGATTGACCATATCTAGACCCACAGCTGGATGAGACATAAGGCTGGACACTCTTGGGGCTGAGAGGTTTGGTGAGGTTGGGTGAGGAAACGCAGACCCTTTAAAGTAATACCGCGGGGTACCCACCCCATGGGTCCCAAATCTCCAGGTTCAAGGGCATCTTCCTACATTGAAAACGTGCATGGGAAACCCAGAAGATGGTACAGCGTGTGATCGGGAAAGGTTTCTAAAACGCACCTCATTTCTCCTCTCCTTGTGCTCGGGTTCGCCATTCCAGCCGCTTTACTAACAATCTCCCTACTTGGAGAATCAGCACCTTGAAGCTCCTGTTTGTTTCGTACAGGTTGCAATTTGTCCTGAGGATGAACGGGAAGAGGGGGAACCAACGAGAGACTAGCTCTAGGTGTTGGGACTGGCACAGGTCACTCTATTTCCCCATCAGGAAGAAGAATGAAGCACAGGCTCAGCCTGCCCCCCGGAACCAGAATAGGGCCTGAAGCAATCCTGCGCTTTCGCGGCCAGCTCCCAAAAAAGCGAGTTGACAAATGGAGCTCAGGGCCACTGCAATTCACAAACCTGCAGAGTTATCAATGATAACTCTCGTCCACAAATATATTGAGGGAAGGCAACGAAGAGGATTTGAAAGCAAGGCAGAATTGCAGGAAACAGATTTCAGGAGGTAGATTCGACTCGCCTTTAAAGCACATGAAAAGCAGCAAAACGTTGACAATGATGCCCTTGGCCAAAAAGGGCGTATGCGTTTTTTCCTGAATATATTCAGGAAAAAACGCATACGCCCTTTTTGGCCAACCAAGCAAGCCGGAAGTGCAAATCAGCACTACAAAGAAGTCTCGCTTGCCATCGGTCAAAAGGGCCACGCTGCCAAAAGTGTAAAAACCAGAAATTCAGGACAGGCCATGGAGACATGGGAGCCTTGCTACGCTGATGGGCAGGATGCCAATTGCCAACAGCCACTCTGGAGAAGTGTACGGTGTGTCCTGAAACATGTAATAAACACAGCTTACAGAGCATAGGGCACTTCCACTCATGGGCGTATAAATTGGGAAAACTAAAAATCAACAAGACACAGGCACCCCAAAGTTTCGGGCTGCTCTGTGTACAAGAACCTCCACTTAGGTACACCTTAAACATGCCAGGAAAGAGAAAAATGGATAAAGAAGTTGTGGTACTTAGGCACAATGGAATATCACTCAGCCATGAAATCAATGTCATAAGGCTAGTAGCAGCATGATGAGTGGATTTAGGGACGAGGATTCTAAGTGAAATAAGTCACACAGAAAAAGACACTTATCCTAAGATATCACTTATAGAGGGCATGTCAAAATCGCTACACTTGAAGTGAATTACAAAACAGAACAGAGTCACATATTTAGAAGACACACTATGGCTGCTTAACGGGAAAGGTGAGGTGGGGTGATGCATAAAACAAGGGTTTGAAATTAGCTCCCATACCGTTCCATAAGCCAAATATGTAACAGACAAGCCCTCCTCCCTGCTCAGTGAACTGGACTCAACACCCCCTATTCACCGCACAAGAATATATCTGACTAGCAAGAATCTTAAAACCTATGTATTGATATCTCTCTGGAGTTGAATCAAGAGGGTGTAAAGAGGCATAAACACAGCAGGGAAAAGCAGCTCAACCCCATTATCAAAATAAATTACTTAAAATGAACGCCATAAAACAAAGACAGTGAAAGAGAGAGAAATTCTTACAAAATCCGTTCGGAGGCTCTGATGCAACCTGGATTGACCATATCTAGACCCACAGCTGGATGAGACATAAGGCTGGACACTCTTGGGGCTGAGAGGTTTGGTGAGGTTGGGTGAGGAAACGCAGACCCTTTAAAGTAATACCGCGGGGTACCCACCCCATGGGTCCCAAATCTCCAGGTTCAAGGGCATCTTCCTACATTGAAAACGTGCATGGGAAACCCAGAAGATGGTACAGCGTGTGATCGGGAAAGGTTTCTAAAACGCACCTCATTTCTCCTCTCCTTGTGCTCGGGTTCGCCATTCCAGCCGCTTTACTAACAATCTCCCTACTTGGAGAATCAGCACCTTGAAGCTCCTGTTTGTTTCGTACAGGTTGCAATTTGTCCTGAGGATGAACGGGAAGAGGGGGAACCAACGAGAGACTAGCTCTAGGTGTTGGGACGGGCACAGGTCACTCTATTTCCCCATCAGGAAGAAGAATGAAGCACAGGCTCAGCCTGCCCCCCGGAACCAGAATAGGGCCTGAAGCAATCCTGCGCTTTCGCGGCCAGCTCCCAAAAAAGCGAGTTGACAAATGGAGCTCAGGGCCACTGCAATTCACAAACCTGCAGAGTTATCAATGATAACTCTCGTCCACAAATATATTGAGGGAAGGCAACGAAGAGGATTTGAAAGCAAGGCAGAATTGCAGGAAACAGATTTCAGGAGGTAGATTCGACTCGCCTTTAAAGCACATGAAAAGCAGCAAAACGTTGACAACGATGCCCTTGGCCAAAAAGGGCGTATGCGTTTTTTCCTGAATATATTCAGGAAAAAACGCATACGCCCTTTTTGGCCAACCAAGCAAGCCGGAAGTGCAAATCAGCACTACAAAGAAGTCTCGCTTGCCATCGGTCAAAAGGGCCACGCTGCCAAAAGTGTAAAAACCAGAAATTCAGGACAGGCCATGGAGACATGGGAGCCTTGCTACGCTGATGGGCAGGATGCCAATTGCCAACAGCCACTCTGGAGAAGTGTACGGTGTGTCCTGAAACATGTAATAAACACAGCTTACAGAGCATAGGGCACTTCCACTCATGGGCGTATAAATTGGGAAAACTAAAAATCAACAAGACACAGGCACCCCAAAGTTTCGGGCTGCTCTGTGTACAAGAACCTCCACTTAGGTACACCTTAAACATGCCAGGAAAGAGAAAAATGGATAAAGAAGTTGTGGTACTTAGGCACAATGGAATATCACTCAGCCATGAAATCAATGTCATAAGGCTAGTAGCAGCATGATGAGTGGATTTAGGGACGAGGATTCTAAGTGAAATAAGTCACACAGAAAAAGACACTTATCCTAAGATATCACTTATAGAGGGCATGTCAAAATCGCTACACTTGAAGTGAATTACAAAACAGAACAGAGTCACATATTTAGAAGACACACTATGGCTGCTTAACGGGAAAGGTGAGGTGGGGTGATGCATAAAACAAGGGTTTGAAATTAGCTCCCATACCGTTCCATAAGCCAAATATGTAACAGACAAGACCTCCTCCCTGCTCAGTGAACTGGACTCAACACCCCCTATTCACCGCACAAGAATATATCTGACTAGCAAGAATCTTAAAACCTATGTATTGATATCTCTCTGGAGTTGAATCAAGAGGGTGTAAAGAGGCATAAACACAGCAGGGAAAAGCAGCTCAACCCCATTATCAAAATAAATTACTTAAAATGAACGCCATAAAACAAAGACAGTGAAAGAGAGAGAAATTCTTACAAAATCCGTTCGGAGGCTCTGATGCAACCTGGATTGACCATATCTAGACCCACAGCTGGATGAGACATAAGGCTGGACACTCTTGGGGCTGAGAGGTTTGGTGAGGTTGGGTGAGGAAACGCAGACCCTTTAAAGTAATACCGCGGGGTACCCACCCCATGGGTCCCAAATCTCCAGGTTCAAGGGCATCTTCCTACATTGAAAACGTGCATGGGAAACCCAGAAGATGGTACAGCGTGTGATCGGGAAAGGTTTCTAAAACGCACCTCATTTCTCCTCTCCTTGTGCTCGGGTTCGCCATTCCAGCCGCTTTACTAACAATCTCCCTACTTGGAGAATCAGCACCTTGAAGCTCCTGTTTCTTTCGTACAGGTTGCAATTTGTCCTGAGGATGAACGGGAAGAGGGGGAACCAACGAGAGACTAGCTCTAGGTGTTGGGACGGGCACAGGTCACTCTATTTCCCCATCAGGAAGAAGAATGAAGCACAGGCTCAGCCTGCCCCCCGGAACCAGAATAGGGCCTGAAGCAATCCTGCGCTTTCGCGGCCAGCTCCCAAAAAAGCGAGTTGACAAATGGAGCTCAGGGCCACTGCAATTCACAAACCTGCAGAGTTATCAATGATAACTCTCGTCCACAAATATATTGAGGGAAGGCAACGAAGAGGATTTGAAAGCAAGGCAGAATTGCAGGAAACAGATTTCAGGAGGTAGATTCGACTCGCCTTTAAAGCACATGAAAAGCAGCAAAACGTTGACAACGATGCCCTTGGCCAAAAAGGGCGTATGCGTTTTTTCCTGAATATATTCAGGAAAAAACGCATACGCCCTTTTTGGCCAACCAAGCAAGCCGGAAGTGCAAATCAGCACTACAAAGAAGTCTCGCTTGCCATCGGTCAAAAGGGCCACGCTGCCAAAAGTGTAAAAACCAGAAATTCAGGACAGGCCATGGAGACATGGGAGCCTTGCTACGCTGATGGGCAGGATGCCAATTGCCAACAGCCACTCTGGAGAAGTGTACGGTGTGTCCTGAAACATGTAATAAACACAGCTTACAGAGCATAGGGCACTTCCACTCATGGGCGTATAAATTGGGAAAACTAAAAATCAACAAGACACAGGCACCCCAAAGTTTCGGGCTGCTCTGTGTACAAGAACCTCCACTTAGGTACACCTTAAACATGCCAGGAAAGAGAAAAATGGATAAAGAAGTTGTGGTACTTAGGCACAATGGAATATCACTCAGCCATGAAATCAATGTCATAAGGCTAGTAGCAGCATGATGAGTGGATTTAGGGACGAGGATTCTAAGTGAAATAAGTCACACAGAAAAAGACACTTATCCTAAGATATCACTTATAGAGGGCATGTCAAAATCGCTACACTTGAAGTGAATTACAAAACAGAACAGAGTCACATATTTAGAAGACACACTATGGCTGCTTAACGGGAAAGGTGAGGTGGGGTGATGCATAAAACAAGGGTTTGAAATTAGCTCCCATACCGTTCCATAAGCCAAATATGTAACAGACAAGACCTCCTCCCTGCTCAGTGAACTGGACTCAACACCCCCTATTCACCGCACAAGAATATATCTGACTAGCAAGAATCTTAAAACCTATGTATTGATATCTCTCTGGAGTTGAATCAAGAGGGTGTAAAGAGGCATAAACACAGCAGGGAAAAGCAGCTCAACCCCATTATCAAAATAAATTACTTAAAATGAACGCCATAAAACAAAGACAGTGAAAGAGAGAGAAATTCTTACAAAATCCGTTCGGAGGCTCTGATGCAACCTGGATTGACCATATCTAGACCCACAGCTGGATGAGACATAAGGCTGGACACTCTTGGGGCTGAGAGGTTTGGTGAGGTTGGGTGAGGAAACGCAGACCCTTTAAAGTAATACCGCGGGGTACCCACCCCATGGGTCCCAAATCTCCAGGTTCAAGGGCATCTTCCTACATTGAAAACGTGCATGGGAAACCCAGAAGATGGTACAGCGTGTGATCGGGAAAGGTTTCTAAAACGCACCTCATTTCTCCTCTCCTTGTGCTCGGGTTCGCCATTCCAGCCGCTTTACTAACAATCTCCCTACTTGGAGAATCAGCACCTTGAAGCTCCTGTTTGTTTCGTACAGGTTGCAATTTGTCCTGAGGATGAACGGGAAGAGGGGGAACCAACGAGAGACTAGCTCTAGGTGTTGGGACGGGCACAGGTCACTCTATTTCCCCATCAGGAAGAAGAATGAAGCACAGGCTCAGCCTGCCCCCCGGAACCAGAATAGGGCCTGAAGCAATCCTGCGCTTTCGCGGCCAGCTCCCAAAAAAGCGAGTTGACAAATGGAGCTCAGGGCCACTGCAATTCACAAACCTGCAGAGTTATCAATGATAACTCTCGTCCACAAATATATTGAGGGAAGGCAACGAAGAGGATTTGAAAGCAAGGCAGAATTGCAGGAAACAGATTTCAGGAGGTAGATTCGACTCGCCTTTAAAGCACATGAAAAGCAGCAAAACGTTGACAACGATGCCCTTGGCCAAAAAGGGCGTATGCGTTTTTTCCTGAATATATTCAGGAAAAAACGCATACGCCCTTTTTGGCCAACCAAGCAAGCCGGAAGTGCAAATCAGCACTACAAAGAAGTCTCGCTTGCCATCGGTCAAAAGGGCCACGCTGCCAAAAGTGTAAAAACCAGAAATTCAGGACAGGCCATGGAGACATGGGAGCCTTGCTACGCTGATGGGCAGGATGCCAATTGCCAACAGCCACTCTGGAGAAGTGTACGGTGTGTCCTGAAACATGTAATAAACACAGCTTACAGAGCATAGGGCACTTCCACTCATGGGCGTATAAATTGGGAAAACTAAAAATCAACAAGACACAGGCACCCCAAAGTTTCGGGCTGCTCTGTGTACAAGAACCTCCACTTAGGTACACCTTAAACATGCCAGGAAAGAGAAAAATGGATAAAGAAGTTGTGGTACTTAGGCACAATGGAATATCACTCAGCCATGAAATCAATGTCATAAGGCTAGTAGCAGCATGATGAGTGGATTTAGGGACGAGGATTCTAAGTGAAATAAGTCACACAGAAAAAGACACTTATCCTAAGATATCACTTATAGAGGGCATGTCAAAATCGCAACACTTGAAGTGAATTACAAAACAGAACAGAGTCACATATTTAGAAGACACACTATGGCTGCTTAACGGGAAAGGTGAGGTGGGGTGATGCATAAAACAAGGGTTTGAAATTAGCTCCCATACCGTTCCATAAGCCAAATATGTAACAGACAAGACCTCCTCCCTGCTCAGTGAACTGGACTCAACACCCCCTATTCACCGCACAAGAATATATCTGACTAGCAAGAATCTTAAAACCTATGTATTGATATCTCTCTGGAGTTGAATCAAGAGGGTGTAAAGAGGCATAAACACAGCAGGGAAAAGCAGCTCAACCCCATTATCAAAATAAATTACTTAAAATGAACGCCATAAAACAAAGACAGTGAAAGAGAGAGAAATTCTTACAAAATCCGTTCGGAGGCTCTGATGCAACCTGGATTGACCATATCTAGACCCACAGCTGGATGAGACATAAGGCTGGACACTCTTGGGGCTGAGAGGTTTGGTGAGGTTGGGTGAGGAAACGCAGACCCTTTAAAGTAATACCGCGGGGTACCCACCCCATGGGTCCCAAATCTCCAGGTTCAAGGGCATCTTCCTACATTGAAAACGTGCATGGGAAACCCAGAAGATGGTACAGCGTGTGATCGGGAAAGGTTTCTAAAACGCACCTCATTTCTCCTCTCCTTGTGCTCGGGTTCGCCATTCCAGCCGCTTTACTAACAATCTCCCTACTTGGAGAATCAGCACCTTGAAGCTCCTGTTTCTTTCGTACAGGTTGCAATTTGTCCTGAGGATGAACGGGAAGAGGGGGAACCAACGAGAGACTAGCTCTAGGTGTTGGGACGGGCACAGGTCACTCTATTTCCCCATCAGGAAGAAGAATGAAGCACAGGCTCAGCCTGCCCCCCGGAACCAGAATAGGGCCTGAAGCAATCCTGCGCTTTCGCGGCCAGCTCCCAAAAAAGCGAGTTGACAAATGGAGCTCAGGGCCACTGCAATTCACAAACCTGCAGAGTTATCAATGATAACTCTCGTCCACAAATATATTGAGGGAAGGCAACGAAGAGGATTTGAAAGCAAGGCAGAATTGCAGGAAACAGATTTCAGGAGGTAGATTCGACTCGCCTTTAAAGCACATGAAAAGCAGCAAAACGTTGACAACGATGCCCTTGGCCAAAAAGGGCGTATGCGTTTTTTCCTGAATATATTCAGGAAAAAACGCATACGCCCTTTTTGGCCAACCAAGCAAGCCGGAAGTGCAAATCAGCACTACAAAGAAGTCTCGCTTGCCATCGGTCAAAAGGGCCACGCTGCCAAAAGTGTAAAAACCAGAAATTCAGGACAGGCCATGGAGACATGGGAGCCTTGCTACGCTGATGGGCAGGATGCCAATTGCCAACAGCCACTCTGGAGAAGTGTACGGTGTGTCCTGAAACATGTAATAAACACAGCTTACAGAGCATAGGGCACTTCCACTCATGGGCGTATAAATTGGGAAAACTAAAAATCAACAAGACACAGGCACCCCAAAGTTTCGGGCTGCTCTGTGTACAAGAACCTCCACTTAGGTACACCTTAAACATGCCAGGAAAGAGAAAAATGGATAAAGAAGTTGTGGTACTTAGGCACAATGGAATATCACTCAGCCATGAAATCAATGTCATAAGGCTAGTAGCAGCATGATGAGTGGATTTAGGGACGAGGATTCTAAGTGAAATAAGTCACACAGAAAAAGACACTTATCCTAAGATATCACTTATAGAGGGCATGTCAAAATCGCTACACTTGAAGTGAATTACAAAACAGAACAGAGTCACATATTTAGAAGACACACTATGGCTGCTTAACGGGAAAGGTGAGGTGGGGTGATGCATAAAACAAGGGTTTGAAATTAGCTCCCATACCGTTCCATAAGCCAAATATGTAACAGACAAGACCTCCTCCCTGCTCAGTGAACTGGACTCAACACCCCCTATTCACCGCACAAGAATATATCTGACTAGCAAGAATCTTAAAACCTATGTATTGATATCTCTCTGGAGTTGAATCAAGAGGGTGTAAAGAGGCATAAACACAGCAGGGAAAAGCAGCTCAACCCCATTATCAAAATAAATTACTTAAAATGAACGCCATAAAACAAAGACAGTGAAAGAGAGAGAAATTCTTACAAAATCCGTTCGGAGGCTCTGATGCAACCTGGATTGACCATATCTAGACCCACAGCTGGATGAGACATAAGGCTGGACACTCTTGGGGCTGAGAGGTTTGGTGAGGTTGGGTGAGGAAACGCAGACCCTTTAAAGTAATACCGCGGGGTACCCACCCCATGGGTCCCAAATCTCCAGGTTCAAGGGCATCTTCCTACATTGAAAACGTGCATGGGAAACCCAGAAGATGGTACAGCGTGTGATCGGGAAAGGTTTCTAAAACGCACCTCATTTCTCCTCTCCTTGTGCTCGGGTTCGCCATTCCAGCCGCTTTACTAACAATCTCCCTACTTGGAGAATCAGCACCTTGAAGCTCCTGTTTCTTTCGTACAGGTTGCAATTTGTCCTGAGGATGAACGGGAAGAGGGGGAACCAACGAGAGACTAGCTCTAGGTGTTGGGACGGGCACAGGTCACTCTATTTCCCCATCAGGAAGAAGAATGAAGCACAGGCTCAGCCTGCCCCCCGGAACCAGAATAGGGCCTGAAGCAATCCTGCGCTTTCGCGGCCAGCTCCCAAAAAAGCGAGTTGACAAATGGAGCTCAGGGCCACTGCAATTCACAAACCTGCAGAGTTATCAATGATAACTCTCGTCCACAAATATATTGCGGGAAGGCAACGAAGAGGATTTGAAAGCAAGGCAGAATTGCAGGAAACAGATTTCAGGAGGTAGATTCGACTCGCCTTTAAAGCACATGAAAAGCAGCAAAACGTTGACAACGATGCCCTTGGCCAAAAAGGGCGTATGCGTTTTTTCCTGAATATATTCAGGAAAAAACGCATACGCCCTTTTTGGCCAACCAAGCAAGCCGGAAGTGCAAATCAGCACTACAAAGAAGTCTCGCTTGCCATCGGTCAAAAGGGCCACGCTGCCAAAAGTGTAAAAACCAGAAATTCAGGACAGGCCATGGAGACATGGGAGCCTTGCTACGCTGATGGGCAGGATGCCAATTGCCAACAGCCACTCTGGAGAAGTGTACGGTGTGTCCTGAAACATGTAATAAACACAGCTTACAGAGCATAGGGCACTTCCACTCATGGGCGTATAAATTGGGAAAACTAAAAATCAACAAGACACAGGCACCCCAAAGTTTCGGGCTGCTCTGTGTACAAGAACCTCCACTTAGGTACACCTTAAACATGCCAGGAAAGAGAAAAATGGATAAAGAAGTTGTGGTACTTAGGCACAATGGAATATCACTCAGCCATGAAATCAATGTCATAAGGCTAGTAGCAGCATGATGAGTGGATTTAGGGACGAGGATTCTAAGTGAAATAAGTCACACAGAAAAAGACACTTATCCTAAGATATCACTTATAGAGGGCATGTCAAAATCGCTACACTTGAAGTGAATTACAAAACAGAACAGAGTCACATATTTAGAAGACACACTATGGCTGCTTAACGGGAAAGGTGAGGTGGGGTGATGCATAAAACAAGGGTTTGAAATTAGCTCCCATACCGTTCCATAAGCCAAATATGTAACAGACAAGACCTCCTCCCTGCTCAGTGAACTGGACTCAACACCCCCTATTCACCGCACAAGAATATATCTGACTAGCAAGAATCTTAAAACCTATGTATTGATATCTCTCTGGAGTTGAATCAAGAGGGTGTAAAGAGGCATAAACACAGCAGGGAAAAGCAGCTCAACCCCATTATCAAAATAAATTACTTAAAATGAACGCCATAAAACAAAGACAGTGAAAGAGAGAGAAATTCTTACAAAATCCGTTCGGAGGCTCTGATGCAACCTGGATTGACCATATCTAGACCCACAGCTGGATGAGACATAAGGCTGGACACTCTTGGGGCTGAGAGGTTTGGTGAGGTTGGGTGAGGAAACGCAGACCCTTTAAAGTAATACCGCGGGGTACCCACCCCATGGGTCCCAAATCTCCAGGTTCAAGGGCATCTTCCTACATTGAAAACGTGCATGGGAAACCCAGAAGATGGTACAGCGTGTGATCGGGAAAGGTTTCTAAAACGCACCTCATTTCTCCTCTCCTTGTGCTCGGGTTCGCCATTCCAGCCGCTTTACTAACAATCTCCCTACTTGGAGAATCAGCACCTTGAAGCTCCTGTTTCTTTCGTACAGGTTGCAATTTGTCCTGAGGATGAACGGGAAGAGGGGGAACCAACGAGAGACTAGCTCTAGGTGTTGGGACGGGCACAGGTCACTCTATTTCCCCATCAGGAAGAAGAATGAAGCACAGGCTCAGCCTGCCCCCCGGAACCAGAATAGGGCCTGAAGCAATCCTGCGCTTTCGCGGCCAGCTCCCAAAAAAGCGAGTTGACAAATGGAGCTCAGGGCCACTGCAATTCACAAACCTGCAGAGTTATCAATGATAACTCTCGTCCACAAATATATTGCGGGAAGGCAACGAAGAGGATTTGAAAGCAAGGCAGAATTGCAGGAAACAGATTTCAGGAGGTAGATTCGACTCGCCTTTAAAGCACATGAAAAGCAGCAAAACGTTGACAACGATGCCCTTGGCCAAAAAGGGCGTATGCGTTTTTTCCTGAATATATTCAGGAAAAAACGCATACGCCCTTTTTGGCCAACCAAGCAAGCCGGAAGTGCAAATCAGCACTACAAAGAAGTCTCGCTTGCCATCGGTCAAAAGGGCCACGCTGCCAAAAGTGTAAAAACCAGAAATTCAGGACAGGCCATGGAGACATGGGAGCCTTGCTACGCTGATGGGCAGGATGCCAATTGCCAACAGCCACTCTGGAGAAGTGTACGGTGTGTCCTGAAACATGTAATAAACACAGCTTACAGAGCATAGGGCACTTCCACTCATGGGCGTATAAATTGGGAAAACTAAAAATCAACAAGACACAGGCACCCCAAAGTTTCGGGCTGCTCTGTGTACAAGAACCTCCACTTAGGTACACCTTAAACATGCCAGGAAAGAGAAAAATGGATAAAGAAGTTGTGGTACTTAGGCACAATGGAATATCACTCAGCCATGAAATCAATGTCATAAGGCTAGTAGCAGCATGATGAGTGGATTTAGGGACGAGGATTCTAAGTGAAATAAGTCACACAGAAAAAGACACTTATCCTAAGATATCACTTATAGAGGGCATGTCAAAATCGCTACACTTGAAGTGAATTACAAAACAGAACAGAGTCACATATTTAGAAGACACACTATGGCTGCTTAACGGGAAAGGTGAGGTGGGGTGATGCATAAAACAAGGGTTTGAAATTAGCTCCCATACCGTTCCATAAGCCAAATATGTAACAGACAAGACCTCCTCCCTGCTCAGTGAACTGGACTCAACACCCCCTATTCACCGCACAAGAATATATCTGACTAGCAAGAATCTTAAAACCTATGTATTGATATCTCTCTGGAGTTGAATCAAGAGGGTGTAAAGAGGCATAAACACAGCAGGGAAAAGCAGCTCAACCCCATTATCAAAATAAATTACTTAAAATGAACGCCATAAAACAAAGACAGTGAAAGAGAGAGAAATTCTTACAAAATCCGTTCGGAGGCTCTGATGCAACCTGGATTGACCATATCTAGACCCACAGCTGGATGAGACATAAGGCTGGACACTCTTGGGGCTGAGAGGTTTGGTGAGGTTGGGTGAGGAAACGCAGACCCTTTAAAGTAATACCGCGGGGTACCCACCCCATGGGTCCCAAATCTCCAGGTTCAAGGGCATCTTCCTACATTGAAAACGTGCATGGGAAACCCAGAAGATGGTACAGCGTGTGATCGGGAAAGGTTTCTAAAACGCACCTCATTTCTCCTCTCCTTGTGCTCGGGTTCGCCATTCCAGCCGCTTTACTAACAATCTCCCTACTTGGAGAATCAGCACCTTGAAGCTCCTGTTTCTTTCGTACAGGTTGCAATTTGTCCTGAGGATGAACGGGAAGAGGGGGAACCAACGAGAGACTAGCTCTAGGTGTTGGGACGGGCACAGGTCACTCTATTTCCCCATCAGGAAGAAGAATGAAGCACAGGCTCAGCCTGCCCCCCGGAACCAGAATAGGGCCTGAAGCAATCCTGCGCTTTCGCGGCCAGCTCCCAAAAAAGCGAGTTGACAAATGGAGCTCAGGGCCACTGCAATTCACAAACCTGCAGAGTTATCAATGATAACTCTCGTCCACAAATATATTGAGGGAAGGCAACGAAGAGGATTTGAAAGCAAGGCAGAATTGCAGGAAACAGATTTCAGGAGGTAGATTCGACTCGCCTTTAAAGCACATGAAAAGCAGCAAAACGTTGACAATGATGCCCTTGGCCAAAAAGGGCGTATGCGTTTTTTCCTGAATATATTCAGGAAAAAACGCATACGCCCTTTTTGGCCAACCAAGCAAGCCGGAAGTGCAAATCAGCACTACAAAGAAGTCTCGCTTGCCATCGGTCAAAAGGGCCACGCTGCCAAAAGTGTAAAAACCAGAAATTCAGGACAGGCCATGGAGACATGGGAGCCTTGCTACGCTGATGGGCAGGATGCCAATTGCCAACAGCCACTCTGGAGAAGTGTACGGTGTGTCCTGAAACATGTAATAAACACAGCTTACAGAGCATAGGGCACTTCCACTCATGGGCGTATAAATTGGGAAAACTAAAAATCAACAAGACACAGGCACCCCAAAGTTTCGGGCTGCTCTGTGTACAAGAACCTCCACTTAGGTACACCTTAAACATGCCAGGAAAGAGAAAAATGGATAAAGAAGTTGTGGTACTTAGGCACAATGGAATATCACTCAGCCATGAAATCAATGTCATAAGGCTAGTAGCAGCATGATGAGTGGATTTAGGGACGAGGATTCTAAGTGAAATAAGTCACACAGAAAAAGACACTTATCCTAAGATATCACTTATAGAGGGCATGTCAAAATCGCTACACTTGAAGTGAATTACAAAACAGAACAGAGTCACATATTTAGAAGACACACTATGGCTGCTTAACGGGAAAGGTGAGGTGGGGTGATGCATAAAACAAGGGTTTGAAATTAGCTCCCATACCGTTCCATAAGCCAAATATGTAACAGACAAGACCTCCTCCCTGCTCAGTGAACTGGACTCAACACCCCCTATTCACCGCACAAGAATATATCTGACTAGCAAGAATCTTAAAACCTATGTATTGATATCTCTCTGGAGTTGAATCAAGAGGGTGTAAAGAGGCATAAACACAGCAGGGAAAAGCAGCTCAACCCCATTATCAAAATAAATTACTTAAAATGAACGCCATAAAACAAAGACAGTGAAAGAGAGAGAAATTCTTACAAAATCCGTTCGGAGGCTCTGATGCAACCTGGATTGACCATATCTAGACCCACAGCTGGATGAGACATAAGGCTGGACACTCTTGGGGCTGAGAGGTTTGGTGAGGTTGGGTGAGGAAACGCAGACCCTTTAAAGTAATACCGCGGGGTACCCACCCCATGGGTCCCAAATCTCCAGGTTCAAGGGCATCTTCCTACATTGAAAACGTGCATGGGAAACCCAGAAGATGGTACAGCGTGTGATCGGGAAAGGTTTCTAAAACGCACCTCATTTCTCCTCTCCTTGTGCTCGGGTTCGCCATTCCAGCCGCTTTACTAACAATCTCCCTACTTGGAGAATCAGCACCTTGAAGCTCCTGTTTCTTTCGTACAGGTTGCAATTTGTCCTGAGGATGAACGGGAAGAGGGGGAACCAACGAGAGACTAGCTCTAGGTGTTGGGACGGGCACAGGTCACTCTATTTCCCCATCAGGAAGAAGAATGAAGCACAGGCTCAGCCTGCCCCCCGGAACCAGAATAGGGCCTGAAGCAATCCTGCGCTTTCGCGGCCAGCTCCCAAAAAAGCGAGTTGACAAATGGAGCTCAGGGCCACTGCAATTCACAAACCTGCAGAGTTATCAATGATAACTCTCGTCCACAAATATATTGAGGGAAGGCAACGAAGAGGATTTGAAAGCAAGGCAGAATTGCAGGAAACAGATTTCAGGAGGTAGATTCGACTCGCCTTTAAAGCACATGAAAAGCAGCAAAACGTTGACAATGATGCCCTTGGCCAAAAAGGGCGTATGCGTTTTTTCCTGAATATATTCAGGAAAAAACGCATACGCCCTTTTTGGCCAACCAAGCAAGCCGGAAGTGCAAATCAGCACTACAAAGAAGTCTCGCTTGCCATCGGTCAAAAGGGCCACGCTGCCAAAAGTGTAAAAACCAGAAATTCAGGACAGGCCATGGAGACATGGGAGCCTTGCTACGCTGATGGGCAGGATGCCAATTGCCAACAGCCACTCTGGAGAAGTGTACGGTGTGTCCTGAAACATGTAATAAACACAGCTTACAGAGCATAGGGCACTTCCACTCATGGGCGTATAAATTGGGAAAACTAAAAATCAACAAGACACAGGCACCCCAAAGTTTCGGGCTGCTCTGTGTACAAGAACCTCCACTTAGGTACACCTTAAACATGCCAGGAAAGAGAAAAATGGATAAAGAAGTTGTGGTACTTAGGCACAATGGAATATCACTCAGCCATGAAATCAATGTCATAAGGCTAGTAGCAGCATGATGAGTGGATTTAGGGACGAGGATTCTAAGTGAAATAAGTCACACAGAAAAAGACACTTATCCTAAGATATCACTTATAGAGGGCATGTCAAAATCGCTACACTTGAAGTGAATTACAAAACAGAACAGAGTCACATATTTAGAAGACACACTATGGCTGCTTAACGGGAAAGGTGAGGTGGGGTGATGCATAAAACAAGGGTTTGAAATTAGCTCCCATACCGTTCCATAAGCCAAATATGTAACAGACAAGACCTCCTCCCTGCTCAGTGAACTGGACTCAACACCCCCTATTCACCGCACAAGAATATATCTGACTAGCAAGAATCTTAAAACCTATGTATTGATATCTCTCTGGAGTTGAATCAAGAGGGTGTAAAGAGGCATAAACACAGCAGGGAAAAGCAGCTCAACCCCATTATCAAAATAAATTACTTAAAATGAACGCCATAAAACAAAGACAGTGAAAGAGAGAGAAATTCTTACAAAATCCGTTCGGAGGCTCTGATGCAACCTGGATTGACCATATCTAGACCCACAGCTGGATGAGACATAAGGCTGGACACTCTTGGGGCTGAGAGGTTTGGTGAGGTTGGGTGAGGAAACGCAGACCCTTTAAAGTAATACCGCGGGGTACCCACCCCATGGGTCCCAAATCTCCAGGTTCAAGGGCATCTTCCTACATTGAAAACGTGCATGGGAAACCCAGAAGATGGTACAGCGTGTGATCGGGAAAGGTTTCTAAAACGCACCTCATTTCTCCTCTCCTTGTGCTCGGGTTCGCCATTCCAGCCGCTTTACTAACAATCTCCCTACTTGGAGAATCAGCACCTTGAAGCTCCTGTTTGTTTCGTACAGGTTGCAATTTGTCCTGAGGATGAACGGGAAGAGGGGGAACCAACGAGAGACTAGCTCTAGGTGTTGGGACTGGCACAGGTCACTCTATTTCCCCATCAGGAAGAAGAATGAAGCACAGGCTCAGCCTGCCCCCCGGAACCAGAATAGGGCCTGAAGCAATCCTGCGCTTTTGCGGCCAGCTCCCAAAAAAGCGAGTTGACAAATGGAGCTCAGGGCCACTGCAATTCACAAACCTGCAGAGTTATCAATGATAACTCTCGTCCACAAATATATTGCGGGAAGGCAACGAAGAGGATTTGAAAGCAAGGCAGAATTGCAGGAAACAGATTTCAGGAGGTAGATTCGACTCGCCTTTAAAGCACATGAAAAGCAGCAAAACGTTGACAATGATGCCCTTGGCCAAAAAGGGCGTATGCGTTTTTTCCTGAATATATTCAGGAAAAAACGCATACGCCCTTTTTGGCCAACCAAGCAAGCCGGAAGTGCAAATCAGCACTACAAAGAAGTCTCGCTTGCCATCGGTCAAAAGGGCCACGCTGCCAAAAGTGTAAAAACCAGAAATTCAGGACAGGCCATGGAGACATGGGAGCCTTGCTACGCTGATGGGCAGGATGCCAATTGCCAACAGCCACTCTGGAGAAGTGTACGGTGTGTCCTGAAACATGTAATAAACACAGCTTACAGAGCATAGGGCACTTCCACTCATGGGCGTATAAATTGGGAAAACTAAAAATCAACAAGACACAGGCACCCCAAAGTTTCGGGCTGCTCTGTGTACAAGAACCTCCACTTAGGTACACCTTAAACATGCCAGGAAAGAGAAAAATGGATAAAGAAGTTGTGGTACTTAGGCACAATGGAATATCACTCAGCCATGAAATCAATGTCATAAGTCTAGTAGCAGCATGATGAGTGGATTTAGGGACGAGGATTCTAAGTGAAATAAGTCACACAGAAAAAGACACTTATCCTAAGATATCACTTATAGAGGGCATGTCAAAATCGCTACACTTGAAGTGAATTACAAAACAGAACAGAGTCACATATTTAGAAGACACACTATGGCTGCTTAACGGGAAAGGTGAGGTGGGGTGATGCATAAAACAAGGGTTTGAAATTAGCTCCCATACCGTTCCATAAGCCAAATATGTAACAGACAAGACCTCCTCCCTGCTCAGTGAACTGGACTCAACACCCCCTATTCACCGCACAAGAATATATCTGACTAGCAAGAATCTTAAAACCTATGTATTGATATCTCTCTGGAGTTGAATCAAGAGGGTGTAAAGAGGCATAAACACAGCAGGGAAAAGCAGCTCAACCCCATTATCAAAATAAATTACTTAAAATGAACGCCATAAAACAAAGACAGTGAAAGAGAGAGAAATTCTTACAAAATCCGTTCGGAGGCTCTGATGCAACCTGGATTGACCATATCTAGACCCACAGCTGGATGAGACATAAGGCTGGACACTCTTGGGGCTGAGAGGTTTGGTGAGGTTGGGTGAGGAAACGCAGACCCTTTAAAGTAATACCGCGGGGTACCCACCCCATGGGTCCCAAATCTCCAGGTTCAAGGGCATCTTCCTACATTGAAAACGTGCATGGGAAACCCAGAAGATGGTACAGCGTGTGATCGGGAAAGGTTTCTAAAACGCACCTCATTTCTCCTCTCCTTGTGCTCGGGTTCGCCATTCCAGCCGCTTTACTAACAATCTCCCTACTTGGAGAATCAGCACCTTGAAGCTCCTGTTTCTTTCGTACAGGTTGCAATTTGTCCTGAGGATGAACGGGAAGAGGGGGAACCAACGAGAGACTAGCTCTAGGTGTTGGGACGGGCACAGGTCACTCTATTTCCCCATCAGGAAGAAGAATGAAGCACAGGCTCAGCCTGCCCCCCGGAACCAGAATAGGGCCTGAAGCAATCCTGCGCTTTCGCGGCCAGCTCCCAAAAAAGCGAGTTGACAAATGGAGCTCAGGGCCACTGCAATTCACAAACCTGCAGAGTTATCAATGATAACTCTCGTCCACAAATATATTGCGGGAAGGCAACGAAGAGGATTTGAAAGCAAGGCAGAATTGCAGGAAACAGATTTCAGGAGGTAGATTCGACTCGCCTTTAAAGCACATGAAAAGCAGCAAAACGTTGACAATGATGCCCTTGGCCAAAAAGGGCGTATGCGTTTTTTCCTGAATATATTCAGGAAAAAACGCATACGCCCTTTTTGGCCAACCAAGCAAGCCGGAAGTGCAAATCAGCACTACAAAGAAGTCTCGCTTGCCATCGGTCAAAAGGGCCACGCTGCCAAAAGTGTAAAAACCAGAAATTCAGGACAGGCCATGGAGACATGGGAGCCTTGCTACGCTGATGGGCAGGATGCCAATTGCCAACAGCCACTCTGGAGAAGTGTACGGTGTGTCCTGAAACATGTAATAAACACAGCTTACAGAGCATAGGGCACTTCCACTCATGGGCGTATAAATTGGGAAAACTAAAAATCAACAAGACACAGGCACCCCAAAGTTTCGGGCTGCTCTGTGTACAAGAACCTCCACTTAGGTACACCTTAAACATGCCAGGAAAGAGAAAAATGGATAAAGAAGTTGTGGTACTTAGGCACAATGGAATATCACTCAGCCATGAAATCAATGTCATAAGGCTAGTAGCAGCATGATGAGTGGATTTAGGGACGAGGATTCTAAGTGAAATAAGTCACACAGAAAAAGACACTTATCCTAAGATATCACTTATAGAGGGCATGTCAAAATCGCTACACTTGAAGTGAATTACAAAACAGAACAGAGTCACATATTTAGAAGACACACTATGGCTGCTTAACGGGAAAGGTGAGGTGGGGTGATGCATAAAACAAGGGTTTGAAATTAGCTCCCATACCGTTCCATAAGCCAAATATGTAACAGACAAGACCTCCTCCCTGCTCAGTGAACTGGACTCAACACCCCCTATTCACCGCACAAGAATATATCTGACTAGCAAGAATCTTAAAACCTATGTATTGATATCTCTCTGGAGTTGAATCAAGAGGGTGTAAAGAGGCATAAACACAGCAGGGAAAAGCAGCTCAACCCCATTATCAAAATAAATTACTTAAAATGAACGCCATAAAACAAAGACAGTGAAAGAGAGAGAAATTCTTACAAAATCCGTTCGGAGGCTCTGATGCAACCTGGATTGACCATATCTAGACCCACAGCTGGATGAGACATAAGGCTGGACACTCTTGGGGCTGAGAGGTTTGGTGAGGTTGGGTGAGGAAACGCAGACCCTTTAAAGTAATACCGCGGGGTACCCACCCCATGGGTCCCAAATCTCCAGGTTCAAGGGCATCTTCCTACATTGAAAACGTGCATGGGAAACCCAGAAGATGGTACAGCGTGTGATCGGGAAAGGTTTCTAAAACGCACCTCATTTCTCCTCTCCTTGTGCTCGGGTTCGCCATTCCAGCCGCTTTACTAACAATCTCCCTACTTGGAGAATCAGCACCTTGAAGCTCCTGTTTGTTTCGTACAGGTTGCAATTTGTCCTGAGGATGAACGGGAAGAGGGGGAACCAACGAGAGACTAGCTCTAGGTGTTGGGACGGGCACAGGTCACTCTATTTCCCCATCAGGAAGAAGAATGAAGCACAGGCTCAGCCTGCCCCCCGGAACCAGAATAGGGCCTGAAGCAATCCTGCGCTTTCGCGGCCAGCTCCCAAAAAAGCGAGTTGACAAATGGAGCTCAGGGCCACTGCAATTCACAAACCTGCAGAGTTATCAATGATAACTCTCGTCCACAAATATATTGCGGGAAGGCAACGAAGAGGATTTGAAAGCAAGGCAGAATTGCAGGAAACAGATTTCAGGAGGTAGATTCGACTCGCCTTTAAAGCACATGAAAAGCAGCAAAACGTTGACAATGATGCCCTTGGCCAAAAAGGGCGTATGCGTTTTTTCCTGAATATATTCAGGAAAAAACGCATACGCCCTTTTTGGCCAACCAAGCAAGCCGGAAGTGCAAATCAGCACTACAAAGAAGTCTCGCTTGCCATCGGTCAAAAGGGCCACGCTGCCAAAAGTGTAAAAACCAGAAATTCAGGACAGGCCATGGAGACATGGGAGCCTTGCTACGCTGATGGGCAGGATGCCAATTGCCAACAGCCACTCTGGAGAAGTGTACGGTGTGTCCTGAAACATGTAATAAACACAGCTTACAGAGCATAGGGCACTTCCACTCATGGGCGTATAAATTGGGAAAACTAAAAATCAACAAGACACAGGCACCCCAAAGTTTCGGGCTGCTCTGTGTACAAGAACCTCCACTTAGGTACACCTTAAACATGCCAGGAAAGAGAAAAATGGATAAAGAAGTTGTGGTACTTAGGCACAATGGAATATCACTCAGCCATGAAATCAATGTCATAAGGCTAGTAGCAGCATGATGAGTGGATTTAGGGACGAGGATTCTAAGTGAAATAAGTCACACAGAAAAAGACACTTATCCTAAGATATCACTTATAGAGGGCATGTCAAAATCGCTACACTTGAAGTGAATTACAAAACAGAACAGAGTCACATATTTAGAAGACACACTATGGCTGCTTAACGGGAAAGGTGAGGTGGGGTGATGCATAAAACAAGGGTTTGAAATTAGCTCCCATACCGTTCCATAAGCCAAATATGTAACAGACAAGACCTCCTCCCTGCTCAGTGAACTGGACTCAACACCCCCTATTCACCGCACAAGAATATATCTGACTAGCAAGAATCTTAAAACCTATGTATTGATATCTCTCTGGAGTTGAATCAAGAGGGTGTAAAGAGGCATAAACACAGCAGGGAAAAGCAGCTCAACCCCATTATCAAAATAAATTACTTAAAATGAACGCCATAAAACAAAGACAGTGAAAGAGAGAGAAATTCTTACAAAATCCGTTCGGAGGCTCTGATGCAACCTGGATTGACCATATCTAGACCCACAGCTGGATGAGACATAAGGCTGGACACTCTTGGGGCTGAGAGGTTTGGTGAGGTTGGGTGAGGAAACGCAGACCCTTTAAAGTAATACCGCGGGGTACCCACCCCATGGGTCCCAAATCTCCAGGTTCAAGGGCATCTTCCTACATTGAAAACGTGCATGGGAAACCCAGAAGATGGTACAGCGTGTGATCGGGAAAGGTTTCTAAAACGCACCTCATTTCTCCTCTCCTTGTGCTCGGGTTCGCCATTCCAGCCGCTTTACTAACAATCTCCCTACTTGGAGAATCAGCACCTTGAAGCTCCTGTTTCTTTCGTACAGGTTGCAATTTGTCCTGAGGATGAACGGGAAGAGGGGGAACCAACGAGAGACTAGCTCTAGGTGTTGGGACGGGCACAGGTCACTCTATTTCCCCATCAGGAAGAAGAATGAAGCACAGGCTCAGCCTGCCCCCCGGAACCAGAATAGGGCCTGAAGCAATCCTGCGCTTTCGCGGCCAGCTCCCAAAAAAGCGAGTTGACAAATGGAGCTCAGGGCCACTGCAATTCACAAACCTGCAGAGTTATCAATGATAACTCTCGTCCACAAATATATTGCGGGAAGGCAACGAAGAGGATTTGAAAGCAAGGCAGAATTGCAGGAAACAGATTTCAGGAGGTAGATTCGACTCGCCTTTAAAGCACATGAAAAGCAGCAAAACGTTGACAATGATGCCCTTGGCCAAAAAGGGCGTATGCGTTTTTTCCTGAATATATTCAGGAAAAAACGCATACGCCCTTTTTGGCCAACCAAGCAAGCCGGAAGTGCAAATCAGCACTACAAAGAAGTCTCGCTTGCCATCGGTCAAAAGGGCCACGCTGCCAAAAGTGTAAAAACCAGAAATTCAGGACAGGCCATGGAGACATGGGAGCCTTGCTACGCTGATGGGCAGGATGCCAATTGCCAACAGCCACTCTGGAGAAGTGTACGGTGTGTCCTGAAACATGTAATAAACACAGCTTACAGAGCATAGGGCACTTCCACTCATGGGCGTATAAATTGGGAAAACTAAAAATCAACAAGACACAGGCACCCCAAAGTTTCGGGCTGCTCTGTGTACAAGAACCTCCACTTAGGTACACCTTAAACATGCCAGGAAAGAGAAAAATGGATAAAGAAGTTGTGGTACTTAGGCACAATGGAATATCACTCAGCCATGAAATCAATGTCATAAGGCTAGTAGCAGCATGATGAGTGGATTTAGGGACGAGGATTCTAAGTGAAATAAGTCACACAGAAAAAGACACTTATCCTAAGATATCACTTATAGAGGGCATGTCAAAATCGCTACACTTGAAGTGAATTACAAAACAGAACAGAGTCACATATTTAGAAGACACACTATGGCTGCTTAACGGGAAAGGTGAGGTGGGGTGATGCATAAAACAAGGGTTTGAAATTAGCTCCCATACCGTTCCATAAGCCAAATATGTAACAGACAAGACCTCCTCCCTGCTCAGTGAACTGGACTCAACACCCCCTATTCACCGCACAAGAATATATCTGACTAGCAAGAATCTTAAAACCTATGTATTGATATCTCTCTGGAGTTGAATCAAGAGGGTGTAAAGAGGCATAAACACAGCAGGGAAAAGCAGCTCAACCCCATTATCAAAATAAATTACTTAAAATGAACGCCATAAAACAAAGACAGTGAAAGAGAGAGAAATTCTTACAAAATCCGTTCGGAGGCTCTGATGCAACCTGGATTGACCATATCTAGACCCACAGCTGGATGAGACATAAGGCTGGACACTCTTGGGGCTGAGAGGTTTGGTGAGGTTGGGTGAGGAAACGCAGACCCTTTAAAGTAATACCGCGGGGTACCCACCCCATGGGTCCCAAATCTCCAGGTTCAAGGGCATCTTCCTACATTGAAAACGTGCATGGGAAACCCAGAAGATGGTACAGCGTGTGATCGGGAAAGGTTTCTAAAACGCACCTCATTTCTCCTCTCCTTGTGCTCGGGTTCGCCATTCCAGCCGCTTTACTAACAATCTCCCTACTTGGAGAATCAGCACCTTGAAGCTCCTGTTTCTTTCGTACAGGTTGCAATTTGTCCTGAGGATGAACGGGAAGAGGGGGAACCAACGAGAGACTAGCTCTAGGTGTTGGGACTGGCACAGGTCACTCTATTTCCCCATCAGGAAGAAGAATGAAGCACAGGCTCAGCCTGCCCCCCGGAACCAGAATAGGGCCTGAAGCAATCCTGCGCTTTCGCGGCCAGCTCCCAAAAAAGCGAGTTGACAAATGGAGCTCAGGGCCACTGCAATTCACAAACCTGCAGAGTTATCAATGATAACTCTCGTCCACAAATATATTGAGGGAAGGCAACGAAGAGGATTTGAAAGCAAGGCAGAATTGCAGGAAACAGATTTCAGGAGGTAGATTCGACTCGCCTTTAAAGCACATGAAAAGCAGCAAAACGTTGACAATGATGCCCTTGGCCAAAAAGGGCGTATGCGTTTTTTCCTGAATATATTCAGGAAAAAACGCATACGCCCTTTTTGGCCAACCAAGCAAGCCGGAAGTGCAAATCAGCACTACAAAGAAGTCTCGCTTGCCATCGGTCAAAAGGGCCACGCTGCCAAAAGTGTAAAAACCAGAAATTCAGGACAGGCCATGGAGACATGGGAGCCTTGCTACGCTGATGGGCAGGATGCCAATTGCCAACAGCCACTCTGGAGAAGTGTACGGTGTGTCCTGAAACATGTAATAAACACAGCTTACAGAGCATAGGGCACTTCCACTCATGGGCGTATAAATTGGGAAAACTAAAAATCAACAAGACACAGGCACCCCAAAATTTCGGGCTGCTCTGTGTACAAGAACCTCCACTTAGGTACACCTTAAACATGCCAGGAAAGAGAAAAATGGATAAAGAAGTTGTGGTACTTAGGCACAATGGAATATCACTCAGCCATGAAATCAATGTCATAAGGCTAGTAGCAGCATGATGAGTGGATTTAGGGACGAGGATTCTAAGTGAAATAAGTCACACAGAAAAAGACACTTATCCTAAGATATCACTTATAGAGGGCATGTCAAAATCGCTACACTTGAAGTGAATTACAAAACAGAACAGAGTCACATATTTAGAAGACACACTATGGCTGCTTAACGGGAAAGGTGAGGTGGGGTGATGCATAAAACAAGGGTTTGAAATTAGCTCCCATACCGTTCCATAAGCCAAATATGTAACAGACAAGACCTCCTCCCTGCTCAGTGAACTGGACTCAACACCCCCTATTCACCGCACAAGAATATATCTGACTAGCAAGAATCTTAAAACCTATGTATTGATATCTCTCTGGAGTTGAATCAAGAGGGTGTAAAGAGGCATAAACACAGCAGGGAAAAGCAGCTCAACCCCATTATCAAAATAAATTACTTAAAATGAACGCCATAAAACAAAGACAGTGAAAGAGAGAGAAATTCTTACAAAATCCGTTCGGAGGCTCTGATGCAACCTGGATTGACCATATCTAGACCCACAGCTGGATGAGACATAAGGCTGGACACTCTTGGGGCTGAGAGTTTTGGTGAGGTTGGGTGAGGAAATGCAGACCCTTTAAAGTAATACCGCGGGGTACCCACCCCATGGGTCCCAAATCTCCAGGTTCAAGGGCATCTTCCTACATTGAAAACGTGCATGGGAAACCCAGAAGATGGTACAGCGTGTGATCGGGAAAGGTTTCTAAAACGCACCTCATTTCTCCTCTCCTTGTGCTCGGGTTCGCCATTCCAGCCGCTTTACTAACAATCTCCCTACTTGGAGAATCAGCACCTTGAAGCTCCTGTTTCTTTCGTACAGGTTGCAATTTGTCCTGAGGATGAACGGGAAGAGGGGGAACCAACGAGAGACTAGCTCTAGGTGTTGGGACTGGCACAGGTCACTCTATTTCCCCATCAGGAAGAAGAATGAAGCACAGGCTCAGCCTGCCCCCCGGAACCAGAATAGGGCCTGAAGCAATCCTGCGCTTTCGCGGCCAGCTCCCAAAAAAGCGAGTTGACAAATGGAGCTCAGGGCCACTGCAATTCACAAACCTGCAGAGTTATCAATGATAACTCTCGTCCACAAATATATTGAGGGAAGGCAACGAAGAGGATTTGAAAGCAAGGCAGAATTGCAGGAAACAGATTTCAGGAGGTAGATTCGACTCGCCTTTAAAGCACATGAAAAGCAGCAAAACGTTGACAATGATGCCCTTGGCCAAAAAGGGCGTATGCGTTTTTTCCTGAATATATTCAGGAAAAAACGCATACGCCCTTTTTGGCCAACCAAGCAAGCCGGAAGTGCAAATCAGCACTACAAAGAAGTCTCGCTTGCCATCGGTCAAAAGGGCCACGCTGCCAAAAGTGTAAAAACCAGAAATTCAGGACAGGCCATGGAGACATGGGAGCCTTGCTACGCTGATGGGCAGGATGCCAATTGCCAACAGCCACTCTGGAGAAGTGTACGGTGTGTCCTGAAACATGTAATAAACACAGCTTACAGAGCATAGGGCACTTCCACTCATGGGCGTATAAATTGGGAAAACTAAAAATCAACAAGACACAGGCACCCCAAAGTTTCGGGCTGCTCTGTGTACAAGAACCTCCACTTAGGTACACCTTAAACATGCCAGGAAAGAGAAAAATGGATAAAGAAGTTGTGGTACTTAGGCACAATGGAATATCACTCAGCCATGAAATCAATGTCATAAGGCTAGTAGCAGCATGATGAGTGGATTTAGGGACGAGGATTCTAAGTGAAATAAGTCACACAGAAAAAGACACTTATCCTAAGATATCACTTATAGAGGGCATGTCAAAATCGCTACACTTGAAGTGAATTACAAAACAGAACAGAGTCACATATTTAGAAGACACACTATGGCTGCTTAACGGGAAAGGTGAGGTGGGGTGATGCATAAAACAAGGGTTTGAAATTAGCTCACATACCGTTCCATAAGCCAAATATGTAACAGACAAGACCTCCTCCCTGCTCAGTGAACTGGACTCAACACCCCCTATTCACCGCACAAGAATATATCTGACTAGCAAGAATCTTAAAACCTATGTATTGATATCTCTCTGGAGTTGAATCAAGAGGGTGTAAAGAGGCATAAACACAGCAGGGAAAAGCAGCTCAACCCCATTATAAAAATAAATTACTTAAAATGAACGCCATAAAACAAAGACAGTGAAAGAGAGAGAAATTCTTACAAAATCCGTTCGGAGGCTCTGATGCAACCTGGATTGACCATATCTAGACCCACAGCTGGATGAGACATAAGGCTGGACACTCTTGGGGCTGAGAGGTTTGGTGAGGTTGGGTGAGGAAACGCAGACCCTTTAAAGTAATACCGCGGGGTACCCACCCCATGGGTCCCAAATCTCCAGGTTCAAGGGCATCTTCCTACATTGAAAACGTGCATGGGAAACCCAGAAGATGGTACAGCGTGTGATCGGGAAAGGTTTCTAAAACGCACCTCATTTCTCCTCTCCTTGTGCTCGGGTTCGCCATTCCAGCCGCTTTACTAACAATCTCCCTACTTGGAGAATCAGCACCTTGAAGCTCCTGTTTCTTTCGTACAGGTTGCAATTTGTCCTGAGGATGAACGGGAAGAGGGGGAACCAACGAGAGACTAGCTCTAGGTGTTGGGACTGGCACAGGTCACTCTATTTCCCCATCAGGAAGAAGAATGAAGCACAGGCTCAGCCTGCCCCCCGGAACCAGAATAGGGCCTGAAGCAATCCTGCGCTTTCGCGGCCAGCTCCCAAAAAAGCGAGTTGACAAATGGAGCTCAGGGCCACTGCAATTCACAAACCTGCAGAGTTATCAATGATAACTCTCGTCCACAAATATATTGAGGGAAGGCAACGAAGAGGATTTGAAAGCAAGGCAGAATTGCAGGAAACAGATTTCAGGAGGTAGATTCGACTCGCCTTTAAAGCACATGAAAAGCAGCAAAACGTTGACAATGATGCCCTTGGCCAAAAAGGGCGTATGCGTTTTTTCCTGAATATATTCAGGAAAAAACGCATACGCCCTTTTTGGCCAACCAAGCAAGCCGGAAGTGCAAATCAGCACTACAAAGAAGTCTCGCTTGCCATCGGTCAAAAGGGCCACGCTGCCAAAAGTGTAAAAACCAGAAATTCAGGACAGGCCATGGAGACATGGGAGCCTTGCTACGCTGATGGGCAGGATGCCAATTGCCAACAGCCACTCTGGAGAAGTGTACGGTGTGTCCTGAAACATGTAATAAACACAGCTTACAGAGCATAGGGCACTTCCACTCATGGGCGTATAAATTGGGAAAACTAAAAATCAACAAGACACAGGCACCCCAAAATTTCGGGCTGCTCTGTGTACAAGAACCTCCACTTAGGTACACCTTAAACATGCCAGGAAAGAGAAAAATGGATAAAGAAGTTGTGGTACTTAGGCACAATGGAATATCACTCAGCCATGAAATCAATGTCATAAGGCTAGTAGCAGCATGATGAGTGGATTTAGGGACGAGGATTCTAAGTGAAATAAGTCACACAGAAAAAGACACTTATCCTAAGATATCACTTATAGAGGGCATGTCAAAATCGCTACACTTGAAGTGAATTACAAAACAGAACAGAGTCACATATTTAGAAGACACACTATGGCTGCTTAACGGGAAAGGTGAGGTGGGGTGATGCATAAAACAAGGGTTTGAAATTAGCTCCCATACCGTTCCATAAGCCAAATATGTAACAGACAAGCCCTCCTCCCTGCTCAGTGAACTGGACTCAACACCCCCTATTCACCGCACAAGAATATATCTGACTAGCAAGAATCTTAAAACCTATGTATTGATATCTCTCTGGAGTTGAATCAAGAGGGTGTAAAGAGGCATAAACACAGCAGGGAAAAGCAGCTCAACCCCATTATCAAAATAAATTACTTAAAATGAACGCCATAAAACAAAGACAGTGAAAGAGAGAGAAATTCTTACAAAATCCGTTCGGAGGCTCTGATGCAACCTGGATTGACCATATCTAGACCCACAGCTGGATGAGACATAAGGCTGGACACTCTTGGGGCTGAGAGGTTTGGTGAGGTTGGGTGAGGAAATGCAGACCCTTTAAAGTAATACCGCGGGGTACCCACCCCATGGGTCCCAAATCTCCAGGTTCAAGGGCATCTTCCTACATTGAAAACGTGCATGGGAAACCCAGAAGATGGTACAGCGTGTGATCGGGAAAGGTTTCTAAAACGCACCTCATTTCTCCTCTCCTTGTGCTCGGGTTCGCCATTCCAGCCGCTTTACTAACAATCTCCCTACTTGGAGAATCAGCACCTTGAAGCTCCTGTTTCTTTCGTACAGGTTGCAATTTGTCCTGAGGATGAACGGGAAGAGGGGGAACCAACGAGAGACTAGCTCTAGGTGTTGGGACTGGCACAGGTCACTCTATTTCCCCATCAGGAAGAAGAATGAAGCACAGGCTCAGCCTGCCCCCCGGAACCAGAATAGGGCCTGAAGCAATCCTGCGCTTTCGCGGCCAGCTCCCAAAAAAGCGAGTTGACAAATGGAGCTCAGGGCCACTGCAATTCACAAACCTGCAGAGTTATCAATGATAACTCTCGTCCACAAATATATTGAGGGAAGGCAACGAAGAGGATTTGAAAGCAAGGCAGAATTGCAGGAAACAGATTTCAGGAGGTAGATTCGACTCGCCTTTAAAGCACATGAAAAGCAGCAAAACGTTGACAATGATGCCCTTGGCCAAAAAGGGCGTATGCGTTTTTTCCTGAATATATTCAGGAAAAAACGCATACGCCCTTTTTGGCCAACCAAGCAAGCCGGAAGTGCAAATCAGCACTACAAAGAAGTCTCGCTTGCCATCGGTCAAAAGGGCCACGCTGCAAAAAGTGTAAAAACCAGAAATTCAGGACAGGCCATGGAGACATGGGAGCCTTGCTACGCTGATGGGCAGGATGCCAATTGCCAACAGCCACTCTGGAGAAGTGTACGGTGTGTCCTGAAACATGTAATAAACACAGCTTACAGAGCATAGGGCACTTCCACTCATGGGCGTATAAATTGGGAAAACTAAAAATCAACAAGACACAGGCACCCCAAAGTTTCGGGCTGCTCTGTGTACAAGAACCTCCACTTAGGTACACCTTAAACATGCCAGGAAAGAGAAAAATGGATAAAGAAGTTGTGGTACTTAGGCACAATGGAATATCACTCAGCCATGAAATCAATGTCATAAGGCTAGTAGCAGCATGATGAGTGGATTTAGGGACGAGGATTCTAAGTGAAATAAGTCACACAGAAAAAGACACTTATCCTAAGATATCACTTATAGAGGGCATGTCAAAATCGCTACACTTGAAGTGAATTACAAAACAGAACAGAGTCACATATTTAGAAGACACACTATGGCTGCTTAACGGGAAAGGTGAGGTGGGGTGATGCATAAAACAAGGGTTTGAAATTAGCTCACATACCGTTCCATAAGCCAAATATGTAACAGACAAGACCTCCTCCCTGCTCAGTGAACTGGACTCAACACCCCCTATTCACCGCACAAGAATATATCTGACTAGCAAGAATCTTAAAACCTATGTATTGATATCTCTCTGGAGTTGAATCAAGAGGGTGTAAAGAGGCATAAACACAGCAGGGAAAAGCAGCTCAACCCCATTATCAAAATAAATTACTTAAAATGAACGCCATAAAACAAAGACAGTGAAAGAGAGAGAAATTCTTACAAAATCCGTTCGGAGGCTCTGATGCAACCTGGATTGACCATATCTAGACCCACAGCTGGATGAGACATAAGGGTGGACACTCTTGGGGCTGAGAGGTTTGGTGAGGTTGGGTGAGGAAACGCAGACCCTTTAAAGTAATACCGCGGGGTACCCACCCCATGGGTCCCAAATCTCCAGGTTCAAGGGCATCTTCCTACATTGAAAACGTGCATGGGAAACCCAGAAGATGGTACAGCGTGTGATCGGGAAAGGTTTCTAAAACGCACCTCATTTCTCCTCTCCTTGTGCTCGGGTTCGCCATTCCAGCCGCTTTACTAACAATCTCCCTACTTGGAGAATCAGCACCTTGAATCTCCTGTTTGTTTCGTACAGGTTGCAATTTGTCCTGAGGATAAACGGGAAGAGGTGGAACCAAAGAGAGACTAGCTCTAGGTGTTGGGACAGGCACAGGTCACTCTATTTCCCCATCAGGAAGAAGAATGAAGCACAGGCTCAGCCTGCCCCCCGGAACCAGAAGAGGGCCTGAAGCAATCCTGCGCTTTTGCGGCCAGCTCCCAAAAAAGCCAGTTGACAAATGGAGCTCAGGGCCACTGCAATTCACAAACCTGCAGAGTTATCAATGATAACTCTCGTCCACAAATATATTGAGGGAAGGCAACGAAGAGGATTTGAAAGCAAGGCAGAATTGCAGGAAACAGATTTCAGGAGGTAGATTCGACTCGCCTTTAAAGCACATGAAAAGCGGCAAAACGTTGACAATGATGCCCTTGGCCAAAAAGGGCGTATGCGTTTTTTCCTGAATATATTCAGGAAAACACGCATACGCCCTTTTTGGCCAACCAAGCAAGCCGGAAGTGCAAATCAGCACTACAAAGAAGTCTCGCTTGCCATCGGTCAAAAGGGCCACGCTGCCAAAAGTGTAAAAACCAGAAATTCAGGACAGGCCATGGAGACATGGGAGCCTTGCTATGCTGATGGGCAGGATGCCAATTGCCAACAGCCACTCTGGAGAAGTGTACGGTGTGTCCTGAAACATGTAATAAACACAGCTTACAGAGCATAGGGCACTTCCACTCATGGGCGTATAAATTGGGAAAACTAAAAATCAACAAGACACAGGCACCCCAAAGTTTCGGGCTGCTCTGTGTACAAGAACCTCCACTTAGGTACACCTTAAACATGCCAGGAAAGAGAAAAATGGATAAAGAAGTTGTGGTACTTAGGCACAATGGAATATCACTCAGCCATGAAATCAATGTCATAAGGCTAGTAGCAGCATGATGAGTGGATTTAGGGACGAGGATTCTAAGTGAAATAAGTCACACAGAAAAAGACACTTATCCTAAGATATCACTTATAGAGGGCATGTCAAAATCGCTACACTTGAAGTGAATTACAAAACAGAACAGAGTCACATATTTAGAAGACACACTATGGCTGCTTAACGGGAAAGGTGAGGTGGGGTGATGCATAAAACAAGGGTTTGAAATTAGCTCACATACCGTTCCATAAGCCAAATATGTAACAGACAAGACCTCCTCCCTGCTCAGTGAACTGGACTCAACACCCCCTATTCACCGCACAAGAATATATCTGACTAGCAAGAATCTTAAAACCTATGTATTGATATCTCTCTGGAGTTGAATCAAGAGGGTGTAAAGAGGCATAAACACAGCAGGGAAAAGCAGCTCAACCCCATTATCAAAATAAATTACTTAAAATGAACGCCATAAAACAAAGACAGTGAAAGAGAGAGAAATTCTTACAAAATCCGTTCGGAGGCTCTGATGCAACCTGGATTGACCATATCTAGACCCACAGCTGGATGAGACATAAGGCTGGACACTCTTGGGGCTGAGAGGTTTGGTGAGGTTGGGTGAGGAAATGCAGACCCTTTAAAGTAATACCGCGGGGTACCCACCCCATGGGTCCCAAATCTCCAGGTTCAAGGGCATCTTCCTACATTGAAAACGTGCATGGGAAACCCAGAAGATGGTACAGCGTGTGATCGGGAAAGGTTTCTAAAACGCACCTCATTTCTCCTCTCCTTGTGCTCGGGTTCGCCATTCCAGCCGCTTTACTAACAATCTCCCTACTTGGAGAATCAGCACCTTGAAGCTCCTGTTTCTTTCGTACAGGTTGCAATTTGTCCTGAGGATGAACGGGAAGAGGGGGAACCAACGAGAGACTAGCTCTAGGTGTTGGGACTGGCACAGGTCACTCTATTTCCCCATCAGGAAGAAGAATGAAGCACAGGCTCAGCCTGCCCCCCGGAACCAGAAGAGGGCCTGAAGCAATCCTGCGCTTTCGCGGCCAGCTCCCAAAAAAGTGAGTTGACAAATGGAGCTCAGGGCCACTGCAATTCACAAACCTGCAGAGTTATCAATGATAACTCTCGTCCACAAATATACTGAGGGAAGGCAACGAAGAGGATTTGAAAGCAAGGCAGAATTGCAGGAAACAGATTTCAGGAGGTAGATTCGACTCGCCTTTAAAGCACATGAAAAGCAGCAAAACGTTGACAATGATGCCCTTGGCCAAAAAGGGCGTATGCGTTTTTTGCTGAATATATTCAGGAAAAAACGCATACGCCCTTTTTGGCCAACCAAGCAAGCCGGAAGTGCAAATCAGCACTACAAAGAAGTCTCGCTTGCCATCGGTCAAAAGGGCCATGCTGCCAAAAGTGTAAAAACCAGAAATTCAGGACAGGCCATGGAGACATGGGAGCCTTGCTACGCTGATGGGCAGGATGCCAATTGCCAACAGCCACTCTGGAGAAGTGTACGGTGTGTCCTGAAACATGTAATAAACACAGCTTACAGAGCATAGGGCACTTCCACTCATGGGCGTATAAATTGGGAAAACTAAAAATCAACAAGACACAGGCACCCCAAAGTTTCGGGCTGCTCTGTGTACAAGAACCTCCACTTAGGTACACCTTAAACATGCCAGGAAAGAGAAAAATGGATAAAGAAGTTGTGGTACTTAGGCACAATGGAATATCACTCAGCCATGAAATCAATGTCATAAGGCTAGTAGCAGCATGATGAGTGGATTTAGGGACGAGGATTCTAAGTGAAATAAGTCACACAGAAAAAGACACTTATCCTAAGATATCACTTATAGAGGGCATGTCAAAATCGCTACACTTGAAGTGAATTACAAAACAGAACAGAGTCACATATTTAGAAGACACACTATGGCTGCTTAACGGGAAAGGTGAGGTGGGGTGATGCATAAAACAAGGGTTTGAAATTAGCTCACATACCGTTCCATAAGCCAAATATGTAACAGACAAGACCTCCTCCCTGCTCAGTGAACTGGACTCAACACCCCCTATTCACCGCACAAGAATATATCTGACTAGCAAGAATCTTAAAACCTATGTATTGATATCTCTCTGGAGTTGAATCAAGAGGGTGTAAAGAGGCATAAACACAGCAGGGAAAAGCAGCTCAACCCCATTATCAAAATAAATTACTTAAAATGAACGCCATAAAACAAAGACAGTGAAAGAGAGAGAAATTCTTACAAAATCCGTTCGGAGGCTCTGATGCAACCTGGATTGACCATATCTAGACCCACAGCTGGATGAGACATAAGGCTGGACACTCTTGGGGCTGAGAGGTTTGGTGAGGTTGGGTGAGGAAACGCAGACCCTTTAAAGTAATACCGCGGGGTACCCACCCCATGGGTCCCAAATCTCCAGGTTCAAGGGCATCTTCCTACATTGAAAACGTGCATGGGAAACCCAGAAGATGGTACAGCGTGTGATCGGGATAGGTTTCTAAAACGCACCTCATTTCTCCTCTCCTTGTGCTCGGGTTCGCCATTCCAGTCGCTTTACTAACAATCTCCCTACTTGGAGAATCAGCACCTTGAAGCTCCTGTTTGTTTCGTACAGGTTGCAATTTGTCCTGAGGATGAACGGGAAGAGGGGGAACCAACGAGAGACTAGCTCTAGGTGTTGGGACAGGCACAGGTCACTCTATTTCCCCATCAGGAAGAAGAATGAAGCACAGGCTCAGCCTGCCCCCCGGAACCAGAATAGGGCCTGAAGCAATCCTGCGCTTTTGCGGCCAGCTCCCAAAAAAGCGAGTTGACAAATGGAGCTCAGGGCCACTGCAATTCACAAACCTGCAGAGTTATCAATGATAACTCTCGTCCACAAATATATTGAGGGAAGGCAACGAAGAGGATTTGAAAGCAAGGCAGAATTGCAGGAAACAGATTTCAGGAGGTAGATTCGACTCGCCTTTAAAGCACATGAAAAGCAGCAAAACGTTGACAATGATGCCCTTGGCCAAAAAGGGCGTATGCGTTTTTTCCTGAATATATTCAGGAAAAAACGCATACGCCCTTTTTGGCCAACCAATCAAGCCGGAAGTGCAAATCAGCACTACAAAGAAGTCTCGCTTGCCATCGGTCAAAAGGGCCATGCTGCCAAAAGTGTAAAAACCAGAAATTCAGGACAGGCCATGGAGACATGGGAGCCTTGCTACGCTGATGGGCAGGATGCCAATTGCCAACAGCCACTCTGGAGAAGTGTACGGTGTGTCCTGAAACATGTAATAAACACAGCTTACAGAGCATAGGGCACTTCCACTCATGGGCGTATAAATTGGGAAAACTAAAAATCAACAAGACACAGGCACCCCAAAGTTTCGGGCTGCTCTGTGTACAAGAACCTCCACTTAGGTACACCTTAAACATGCCAGGAAAGAGAAAAATGGATAAAGAAGTTGTGGTAATTAGGCACAATGGAATATCACTCAGCCATGAAATCAATGTCATAAGGCTAGTAGCAGCATGATGAGTGGATTTAGGGATGAGGATTCTAAGTGAAATAAGTCACACAGAAAAAGACACTTATCCTAAGATATCACTTATAGAGGGCATGTCAAAATCGCTACACTTGAACTGAATTACAAAACAGAACAGAGTCACATATTTAGAAGACACACTATGGCTGCTTAACGGGAAAGGTGAGGTGGGGTGATGCATAAAACAAGGGTTTGAAATTAGCTCACATACCGTTCCATAAGCCAAATATGTAACAGACAAGACCTCCTCCCTGCTCAGTGAACTGGACTCAACACCCCCTATTCACCGCACAAGAATATATCTGACTAGCAAGAATCTTAAATCCTATGTATTGATATCTCTCTAGAGTTGAATCAAGAGGGTGTAAAGAGGCATAAACACAGCAGGGAAAAGCAGCTCAACCCCATTATCAAAATAAATTACTTAAAATGAACGCCATAAAACAAAGACAGTGAAAGAGAGAGAAATTCTTACAAAATCCGTTCGGAGGCTCTGATGCAACCTGGATTGACCATATCTAGACCCACAGCTGGATGAGACATAAGGCTGGACACTCTTGGGGCTGAGAGGTTTGGTGAGGTTGGGTGAGGAAATGCAGACCCTTTAAAGTAATACCGCGGGGTACCCACCCCATGGGTCCCAAATCTCCAGGTTCAAGGGCATCTTCCTACATTGAAAACGTGCATGGGAAACCCAGTAGATGGTACAGCGTGTGATCGGGAAAGGTTTCTAAAACGCACCTCATTTCTCCTCTCCTTGTGCTCGGGTTCGCCATTCCAGCCGCTTTACTAACAATCTCCCTACTTGGAGAATCAGCACCTTGAAGCTCCTGTTTCTTTCGTACAGGTTGCAATTTGTCCTGAGGATGAACGGGAAGAGGGGGAACCAACGAGAGACTAGCTCTAGGTGTTGGAACTGGCACAGGTCACTCTATTTCCCCATCAGGAAGAAGAATGAAGCACAGGCTCAGCCTGCCCCCCGGAACCAGAATAGGGCCTGAAGCAATCCTGTGCTTTCGCGGCCAGCTCCCAAAAAAGTGAGTTGACAAATGGAGCTCAGGGCCACTGCAATTCACAAACCTGCAGAGTTATCAATGATAACTCTCGTCCACAAATATACTGAGGGAAGGCAACGAAGAGGATTTGAAAGCAAGGCAGAATTGCAGGAAACAGATTTCAGGAGGTAGATTCGACTCGCCTTTAAAGCACATGAAAAGCAGCAAAACGTTGACAATGATGCCCTTGGCCAAAAAGGGCGTATGCGTTTTTTGCTGAATATATTCAGGAAAAAACGCATACGCCCTTTTTGGCCAACCAAGCAAGCCGGAAGTGCAAATCAGCACTACAAAGAAGTCTCGCTTGCCATCGGTCAAAAGGGCCATGCTGCCAAAAGTGTAAAAACCAGAAATTCAGGACAGGCCATGGAGACATGGGAGCCTTGCTACGCTGATGGGCAGGATGCCAATTGCCAACAGCCACTCTGGAGAAGTGTACGGTGTGTCCTGAAACATGTAATAAACACAGCTTACAGAGCATAGGGCACTTCCACTCATGGGCGTATAAATTGGGAAAACTAAAAATCAACAAGACACAGGCACCCCAAAGTTTCGGGCTGCTCTGTGTACAAGAACCTCCACTTAGGTACACCTTAAACATGCCAGGAAAGAGAAAAATGGATAAAGAAGTTGTGGTACTTAGGCACAATGGAATATCACTCAGCCATGAAATCAATGTCATAAGGCTAGTAGCAGCATGATGAGTGGATTTAGGGACGAGGATTCTAAGTGAAATAAGTCACACAGAAAAAGACACTTATCCTAAGATATCACTTATAGAGGGCATGTCAAAATCGCTACACTTGAAGTGAATTACAAAACAGAACAGAGTCACATATTTAGAAGACACACTATGGCTGCTTAACGGGAAAGGTGAGGTGGGGTGATGCATAAAACAAGGGTTTGAAATTAGCTCACATACCGTTCCATAAGCCAAATATGTAACAGACAAGACCTCCTCCCTGCTCAGTGAACTGGACTCAACACCCCCTATTCACCGCACAAGAATATATCTGACTAGCAAGAATCTTAAAACCTATGTATTGATATCTCTCTGGAGTTGAATCAAGAGGGTGTAAAGAGGCATAAACACAGCAGGGAAAAGCAGCTCAACCCCATTATCAAAATAAATTACTTAAAATGAACGCCATAAAACAAAGACAGTGAAAGAGAGAGAAATTCTTACAAAATCCGTTCGGAGGCTCTGATGCAACCTGGATTGACCATATCTAGACCCACAGCTGGATGAGACATAAGGCTGGACACTCTTGGGGCTGAGAGGTTTGGTGAGGTTGGGTGAGGAAATGCAGACCCTTTAAAGTAATACCGCGGGGTACCCACCCCATGGGTCCCAAATCTCCAGGTTCAAGGGCATCTTCCTACATTGAAAACGTGCATGGGAAACCCAGAAGATGGTACAGCGTGTGATCGGGAAAGGTTTCTAAAACGCACCTCATTTCTCCTCTCCTTGTGCTCGGGTTCGCCATTCCAGCCGCTTTACTAACAATCTCCCTACTTGGAGAATCAGCACCTTGAAGCTCCTGTTTCTTTCGTACAGGTTGCAATTTGTCCTGAGGATGAACGGGAAGAGGGGGAACCAACGAGAGACTAGCTCTAGGTGTTGGGACTGGCACAGGTCACTCTATTTCCCCATCAGGAAGAAGAATGAAGCACAGGCTCAGCCTGCCCCCCGGAACCAGAATAGGGCCTGAAGCAATCCTGCGCTTTCGCGGCCAGCTCCCAAAAAAGCGAGTTGACAAATGGAGCTCAGGGCCACTGCAATTCACAAACCTGCAGAGTTATCAATGATAACTCTCATCCACAAATATATTGAGGGAAGGCAACGAAGAGGATTTGAAAGCAAGGCAGAATTGCAGGAAACAGATTTCAGGAGGTAGATTCGAATCGCCTTTAAAGCACATGAAAAGCAGCAAAACGTTGACAATGATGCCCTTGGCCAAAAAGGGCGTATGCGTTTTTTGCTGAATATATTCAGGAAAAAACGCATACGCCCTTTTTGGCCAACCAAGCAAGCCGGAAGTGCAAATCAGCACTACAAAGAAGTCTCGCTTGCCATCGGTCAAAAGGGCCATGCTGCCAAAAGTGTAAAAACCAGAAATTCAGGACAGGCCATGGAGACATGGGAGCCTTGCTACGCTGATGGGCAGGATGCCAATTGCCAACAGCCACTCTGGAGAAGTGTACGGTGTGGCCTGAAACATGTAATAAACACAGCTTACAGAGCATAGGGCACTTCCACTCATGGGCGTATAAATTGGGAAAACTAAAAATCAACAAGACACAGGCACCCCAAAGTTTCGGGCTGCTCTGTGTACAAGAACCTCCACTTAGGTACACCTTAAACATGCCAGGAAAGAGAAAAATGGATAAAGAAGTTGTGGTACTTAGGCACAATGGAATATCACTCAGCCATGAAATCAATGTCATAAGGCTAGTAGCAGCATGATGAGTGGATTTAGGGACGAGGATTCTAAGTGAAATAAGTCACACAGAAAAAGACACTTATCCTAAGATATCACTTATAGAGGGCATGTCAAAATCGCTACACTTGAAGTGAATTACAAAACAGAACAGAGTCACATATTTAGAAGACACACTATGGCTGCTTAACGGGAAAGGTGAGGTGGGGTGATGCATAAAACAAGGGTTTGAAATTAGCTCACATACCGTTCCATAAGCCAAATATGTAACAGACAAGACCTCCTCCCTGCTCAGTGAACTGGACTCAACACCCCCTATTCACCGCACAAGAATATATCTGACTAGCAAGAATCTTAAAACCTATGTATTGATATCTCTCTGGAGTTGAATCAAGAGGGTGTAAAGAGGCATAAACACAGCAGGGAAAAGCAGCTCAACCCCATTATCAAAATAAATTACTTAAAATGAACGCCATAAAACAAAGACAGTGAAAGAGAGAGAAATTCTTACAAAATCCGTTCGGAGGCTCTGATGCAACCTGGATTGACCATATCTAGACCCACAGCTGGATGAGACATAAGGCTGGACACTCTTGGGGCTGAGAGGTTTGGTGAGGTTGGGTGAGGAAACGCAGACCCTTTAAAGTAATACCGCGGGGTACCCACCCCATGGGTCCCAAATCTCCAGGTTCAAGGGCATCTTCCTACATTGAAAACGTGCATGGGAAACCCAGAAGATGGTACAGCGTGTGATCGGGAAAGGTTTCTAAAACGCACCTCATTTCTCCTCTCCTTGTGCTCGGGTTCGCCATTCCAGCCGCTTTACTAACAATCTCCCTACTTGGAGAATCAGCACCTTGAAGCTCCTGTTTCTTTCGTACAGGTTGCAATTTGTCCTGAGGATGAACGGGAAGAGGGGGAACCAACGAGAGACTAGCTCTAGGTGTTGGGACTGGCACAGGTCACTCTATTTCCCCATCAGGAAGAAGAATGAAGCACAGGCTCAGCCTGCCCCCCGGAACCAGAATAGGGCCTGAAGCAATCCTGCGCTTTCGCGGCCAGCTCCCAAAAAAGCGAGTTGACAAATGGAGCTCAGGGCCACTGCAATTCACAAACCTGCAGAGTTATCAATGATAACTCTCGTCCACAAATATAGTGAGGGAAGGCAACGAAGAGGATTTGAAAGCAAGGCAGAATTGCAGGAAACAGATTTCAGGAGGTAGATTCGACTCGCCTTTAAAGCACATGAAAAGCAGCAAAACGTTGACAATGATGCCCTTGGCCAAAAAGGGCGTATGCGTTTTTTGCTGAATATATTCAGGAAAAAACGCATACGCCCTTTTTGGCCAACCAAGCAAGCCGGAAGTGCAAATCAGCACTACAAAGAAGTCTCGCTTGCCATCGGTCAAAAGGGCCATGCTGCCAAAAGTGTAAAAACCAGAAATTCAGGACAGGCCATGGAGACATGGGAGCCTTGCTACGCTGATGGGCAGGATGCCAATTGCCAACAGCCACTCTGGAGAAGTGTACGGTGTGGCCTGAAACATGTAATAAACACAGCTTACAGAGCATAGGGCACTTCCACTCATGGGCGTATAAATTGGGAAAACTAAAAATCAACAAGACACAGGCACCCCAAAGTTTCGGGCTGCTCTGTGTACAAGAACCTCCACTTAGGTACACCTTAAACATGCCAGGAAAGAGAAAAATGGATAAAGAAGTTGTGGTACTTAGGCACAATGGAATATCACTCAGCCATGAAATCAATGTCATAAGGCTAGTAGCAGCATGATGAGTGGATTTAGGGACGAGGATTCTAAGTGAAATAAGTCACACAGAAAAAGACACTTATCCTAAGATATCACTTATAGAGGGCATGTCAAAATCGCTACACTTGAAGTGAATTACAAAACAGAACAGAGTCACATATTTAGAAGACACACTATGGCTGCTTAACGGGAAAGGTGAGGTGGGGTGATGCATAAAACAAGGGTTTGAAATTAGCTCACATACCGTTCCATAAGCCAAATATGTAACAGACAAGACCTCCTCCCTGCTCAGTGAACTGGACTCAACACCCCCTATTCACCGCACAAGAATATATCTGACTAGCAAGAATCTTAAAACCTATGTATTGATATCTCTCTGGAGTTGAATCAAGAGGGTGTAAAGAGGCATAAACACAGCAGGGAAAAGCAGCTCAACCCCATTATCAAAATAAATTACTTAAAATGAACGCCATAAAACAAAGACAGTGAAAGAGAGAGAAATTCTTACAAAATCCGTTCGGAGGCTCTGATGCAACCTGGATTGACCATATCTAGACCCACAGCTGGATGAGACATAAGGCTGGACACTCTTGGGGCTGAGAGGTTTGGTGAGGTTGGGTGAGGAAACGCAGACCCTTTAAAGTAATACCGCGGGGTACCCACCCCATGGGTCCCAAATCTCCAGGTTCAAGGGCATCTTCCTACATTGAAAACGTGCATGGGAAACCCAGAAGATGGTACAGCGTGTGATCGGGAAAGGTTTCTAAAACGCACCTCATTTCTCCTCTCCTTGTGCTCGGGTTCGCCATTCCAGCCGCTTTACTAACAATCTCCCTACTTGGAGAATCAGCACCTTGAAGCTCCTGTTTCTTTCGTACAGGTTGCAATTTGTCCTGAGGATGAACGGGAAGAGGGGGAACCAACGAGAGACTAGCTCTAGGTGTTGGGACTGGCACAGGTCACTCTATTTCCCCATCAGGAAGAAGAATGAAGCACAGGCTCAGCCTGCCCCCCGGAACCAGAATAGGGCCTGAAGCAATCCTGCGCTTTCGCGGCCAGCTCCCAAAAAAGCGAGTTGACAAATGGAGCTCAGGGCCACTGCAATTCACAAACCTGCAGAGTTATCAATGATAACTCTCGTCCACAAATATAGTGAGGGAAGGCAACGAAGAGGATTTGAAAGCAAGGCAGAATTGCAGGAAACAGATTTCAGGAGGTAGATTCGACTCGCCTTTAAAGCACATGAAAAGCAGCAAAACGTTGACAATGATGCCCTTGGCCAAAAAGGGCGTATGCGTTTTTTGCTGAATATATTCAGGAAAAAACGCATACGCCCTTTTTGGCCAACCAAGCAAGCCGGAAGTGCAAATCAGCACTACAAAGAAGTCTCGCTTGCCATCGGTCAAAAGGGCCATGCTGCCAAAAGTGTAAAAACCAGAAATTCAGGACAGGCCATGGAGACATGGGAGCCTTGCTACGCTGATGGGCAGGATGCCAATTGCCAACAGCCACTCTGGAGAAGTGTACGGTGTGGCCTGAAACATGTAATAAACACAGCTTACAGAGCATAGGGCACTTCCACTCATGGGCGTATAAATTGGGAAAACTAAAAATCAACAAGACACAGGCACCCCAAAGTTTCGGGCTGCTCTGTGTACAAGAACCTCCACTTAGCTACACCTTAAGTATCCCAGGAAAGAGAAAAATGGATAAAGAAGTTGTGGTACTTAGGCACAATGGAATATCACTCAGCCATGAAATCAATGTCATAAGGCTAGTAGCAGCATGATGAGTGGATTTAGGGACGAGGATTCTAAGTGAAATAAGTCACACAGAAAAAGACACTTATCCTAAGATATCACTTATAGAGGGCATGTCAAAATCGCTACACTTGAAGTGAATTACAAAACAGAACAGAGTCACATATTTAGAAGACACACTATGGCTGCTTAACGGGAAAGGTGAGGTGGGGTGATGCATAAAACAAGGGTTTGAAATTAGCTCACATACCGTTCCATAAGCCAAATATGTAACAGACAAGACCTCCTCCCTGCTCAGTGAACTGGACTCAACACCCCCTATTCACCGCACAAGAATATATCTGACTAGCAAGAATCTTAAAACCTATGTATTGATATCTCTCTGGAGTTGAATCAAGAGGGTGTAAAGAGGCATAAACACAGCAGGGAAAAGCAGCTCAACCCCATTATCAAAATAAATTACTTAAAATGAACGCCATAAAACAAAGACAGTGAAAGAGAGAGAAATTCTTACAAAATCCGTTCGGAGGCTCTGATGCAACCTGGATTGACCATATCTAGACCCACAGCTGGATGAGACATAAGGCTGGACACTCTTGGGGCTGAGAGGTTTGGTGAGGTTGGGTGAGGAAATGCAGACCCTTTAAAGTAATACCGCGGGGTACCCACCCCATGGGTCCCAAATCTCCAGGTTCAAGGGCATCTTCCTACATTGAAAACGTGCATGGGAAACCCAGAAGATGGTACAGCGTGTGATCGGGAAAGGTTTCTAAAACGCACCTCATTTCTCCTCTCCTTGTGCTCGGGTTCGCCATTCCAGCCGCTTTACTAACAATCTCCCTACTTGGAGAATCAGCACCTTGAAGCTCCTGTTTCTTTCGTACAGGTTGCAATTTGTCCTGAGGATGAACGGGAAGAGGGGGAACCAACGAGAGACTAGCTCTAGGTGTTGGGACTGGCACAGGTCACTCTATTTCCCCATCAGGAAGAAGAATGAAGCACAGGCTCAGCCTGCCCCCCGGAACCAGAATAGGGCCTGAAGCAATCCTGCGCTTTCGCGGCCAGCTCCCAAAAAAGCGAGTTGACAAATGGAGCTCAGGGCCACTGCAATTCACAAACCTGCAGAGTTATCAATGATAACTCTCGTCCACAAATATATTGAGGGAAGGCAACGAAGAGGATTTGAAAGCAAGGCAGAATTGCAGGAAACAGATTTCAGGAGGTAGATTCGACTCGCCTTTAAAGCACATGAAAAGCAGCAAAACGTTGACAATGATGCCCTTGGCCAAAAAGGGCGTATGCGTTTTTTCCTGAATATATTCAGGAAAAAACGCATACGCCCTTTTTGGCCAACCAAGCAAGCCGGAAGTGCAAATCAGCACTACAAAGAAGTCTCGCTTGCCATCGGTCAAAAGGGCCATGCTGCCAAAAGTGTAAAAACCAGAAATTCAGGACAGGCCATGGAGACATGGGAGCCTTGCTACGCTGATGGGCAGGATGCCAATTGCCAACAGCCACTCTGGAGAAGTGTACGGTGTGTCCTGAAACATGTAATAAACACAGCTTACAGAGCATAGGGCACTTCCACTCATGGGCGTATAAATTGGGAAAACTAAAAATCAACAAGACACAGGCACCCCAAAGTTTCGGGCTGCTCTGTGTACAAGAACCTCCACTTAGGTACACCTTAAACATGCCAGGAAAGAGAAAAATGGATAAAGAAGTTGTGGTACTTAGGCACAATGGAATATCACTCAGCCATGAAATCAATGTCATAAGGCTAGTAGCAGCATGATGAGTGGATTTAGGGACGAGGATTCTAAGTGAAATAAGTCACACAGAAAAAGACACTTATCCTAAGATATCACTTATAGAGGGCATGTCAAAATCGCTACACTTGAAGTGAATTACAAAACAGAACAGAGTCACATATTTAGAAGACACACTATGGCTGCTTAACGGGAAAGGTGAGGTGGGCTGATGCATAAAACAAGGGTTTGAAATTAGCTCACATACCGTTCCATAAGCCAAATATGTAACAGACAAGACCTCCTCCCTGCTCAGTGAACTGGACTCAACACCCCCTATTCACCGCACAAGAATATATCTGACTAGCAAGAATCTTAAAACCTATGTATTGATATCTCTCTGGAGTTGAATCAAGAGGGTGTAAAGAGGCATAAACACAGCAGGGAAAAGCAGCTCAACCCCATTATCAAAATAAATTACTTAAAATGAACGCCATAAAACAAAGACAGTGAAAGAGAGAGAAATTCTTACAAAATCCGTTCGGAGGCTCTGATGCAACCTGGATTGACCATATCTAGACCCACAGCTGGATGAGACATAAGGCTGGACACTCTTGGGGCTGAGAGGTTTGGTGAGGTTGGGTGAGGAAATGCAGACCCTTTAAAGTAATACCGCGGGGTACCCACCCCATGGGTCCCAAATCTCCAGGTTCAAGGGCATCTTCCTACATTGAAAACGTGCATGGGAAACCCAGAAGATGGTACAGCGTGTGATCGGGAAAGGTTTCTAAAACGCACCTCATTTCTCCTCTCCTTGTGCTCGGGTTCGCCATTCCAGCCGCTTTACTAACAATCTCCCTACTTGGAGAATCAGCACCTTGAAGCTCCTGTTTCTTTCGTACAGGTTGCAATTTGTCCTGAGGATGAACGGGAAGAGGGGGAACCAACGAGAGACTAGCTCTAGGTGTTGGGACTGGCACAGGTCACTCTATTTCCCCATCAGGAAGAAGAATGAAGCACAGGCTCAGCCTGCCCCCCGGAACCAGAATAGGGCCTGAAGCAATCCTGCGCTTTCGCGGCCAGCTCCCAAAAAAGCGAGTTGACAAATGGAGCTCAGGGCCACTGCAATTCACAAACCTGCAGAGTTATCAATGATAACTCTCGTCCACAAATATAGTGAGGGAAGGCAACGAAGAGGATTTGAAAGCAAGGCAGAATTGCAGGAAACAGATTTCAGGAGGTAGATTCGACTCGCCTTTAAAGCACATGAAAAGCGGCCAAACGTTGACAATGATGCCCTTGGCCAAAAAGGGTGTATGCGTTTTTTCCTGTATATATTCAGGAAAAAACGCATACGCCCTTTTTGGCCAACCAAGCAAGCCGGAAGTGCAAATCAGCACTACAAAGAAGTCTCGCTTGCCATCGGTCAAAAGGGCCATGCTGCCAAAAGTGTAAAAACCAGAAATTCAGGACAGGCCATGGAGACATGGGAGCCTTGCTACGCTGATGGGCAGGATGCCAATTGCCAACAGCCACTCTGGAGAAGTGTACGGTGTGTCCTGAAACATGTAATAAACACAGCTTACAGAGCATAGGGCACTTCCACTCATGGGCGTATAAATTGGGAAAACTAAAAATCAACAAGACACAGGCACCCCAAAGTTTCGGGCTGCTCTGTGTACAAGAACCTCCACTTAGGTACACCTTAAACATGCCAGGAAAGAGAAAAATGGATAAAGAAGTTGTGGTACTTAGGCACAATGGAATATCACTCAGCCATGAAATCAATGTCATAAGGCTAGTAGCAGCATGATGAGTGGATTTAGGGACGAGGATTCTAAGTGAAATAAGTCACACAGAAAAAGACACTTATCCTAAGATATCACTTATAGAGGGCATGTCAAAATCGCTACACTTGAAGTGAATTACAAAACAGAACAGAGTCACATATTTAGAAGACACACTATGGCTGCTTAACGGGAAAGGTGAGGTGGGGTGATGCATAAAACAAGGGTTTGAAATTAGCTCACATACCGTTCCATAAGCCAAATATGTAACAGACAAGACCTCCTCCCTGCTCAGTGAACTGGACTCAACACCCCCTATTCACCGCACAAGAATATATCTGACTAGCAAGAATCTTAAAACCTATGTATTGATATCTCTCTGGAGTTGAATCAAGAGGGTGTAAAGAGGCATAAACACAGCAGGGAAAAGCAGCTCAACCCCATTATCAAAATAAATTACTTAAAATGAACGCCATAAAACAAAGACAGTGAAAGAGAGAGAAATTCTTACAAAATCCGTTCGGAGGCTCTGATGCAACCTGGATTGACCATATCTAGACCCACAGCTGGATGAGACATAAGGCTGGACACTCTTGGGGCTGAGAGGTTTGGTGAGGTTGGGTGAGGAAACGCAGACCCTTTAAAGTAATACCGCGGGGTACCCACCCCATGGGTCCCAAATCTCCAGGTTCAAGGGCATCTTCCTACATTGAAAACGTGCATGGGAAACCCAGAAGATGGTACAGCGTGTGATCGGGAAAGGTTTCTAAAACGCACCTCATTTCTCCTCTCCTTGTGCTCGGGTTCGCCATTCCAGCCGCTTTACTAACAATCTCCCTACTTGGAGAATCAGCACCTTGAAGCTCCTGTTTCTTTCGTACAGGTTGCAATTTGTCCTGAGGATGAACGGGAAGAGGGGGAACCAACGAGAGACTAGCTCTAGGTGTTGGGACTGGCACAGGTCACTCTATTTCCCCATCAGGAAGAAGAATGAAGCACAGGCTCAGCCTGCCCCCCGGAACCAGAATAGGGCCTGAAGCAATCCTGCGCTTTCGCGGCCAGCTCCCAAAAAAGCGAGTTGACAAATGGAGCTCAGGGCCACTGCAATTCACAAACCTGCAGAGTTATCAATGATAACTCTCGTCCACAAATATAGTGAGGGAAGGCAACGAAGAGGATTTGAAAGCAAGGCAGAATTGCAGGAAACAGATTTCAGGAGGTAGATTCGACTCGCCTTTAAAGCACATGAAAAGCAGCAAAACGTTGACAATGATGCCCTTGGCCAAAAAGGGCGTATGCGTTTTTTGCTGAATATATTCAGGAAAAAACGCATACGCCCTTTTTGGCCAACCAAGCAAGCCGGAAGTGCAAATCAGCACTACAAAGAAGTCTCGCTTGCCATCGGTCAAAAGGGCCATGCTGCCAAAAGTGTAAAAACCAGAAATTCAGGACAGGCCATGGAGACATGGGAGCCTTGCTACGCTGATGGGCAGGATGCCAATTGCCAACAGCCACTCTGGAGAAGTGTACGGTGTGGCCTGAAACATGTAATAAACACAGCTTACAGAGCATAGGGCACTTCCACTCATGGGCGTATAAATTGGGAAAACTAAAAATCAACAAGACACAGGCACCCCAAAGTTTCGGGCTGCTCTGTGTACAAGAACCTCCACTTAGGTACACCTTAAACATGCCAGGAAAGAGAAAAATGGATAAAGAAGTTGTGGTACTTAGGCACAATGGAATATCACTCAGCCATGAAATCAATGTCATAAGGCTAGTAGCAGCATGATGAGTGGATTTAGGGACGAGGATTCTAAGTGAAATAAGTCACACAGAAAAAGACACTTATCCTAAGATATCACTTATAGAGGGCATGTCAAAATCGCTACACTTGAACTGAATTACAAAACAGAACAGAGTCACATATTTAGAAGACACACTATGGCTGCTTAACGGGAAAGGTGAGGTGGGGTGATGCATAAAACAAGGGTTTGAAATTAGCTCACATACCGTTCCATAAGCCAAATATGTAACAGACAAGACCTCCTCCCTGCTCAGTGAACTGGACTCAACACCCCCTATTCACCGCACAAGAATATATCTGACTAGCAAGAATCTTAAAACCTATGTATTGATATCTCTCTGGAGTTGAATCAAGAGGGTGTAAAGAGGCATAAACACAGCAGGGAAAAGCAGCTCAACCCCATTATCAAAATAAATTACTTAAAATGAACGCCATAAAACAAAGACAGTGAAAGAGAGAGAAATTCTTACAAAATCCGTTCGGAGGCTCTGATGCAACCTGGATTGACCATATCTAGACCCACAGCTGGATGAGACATAAGGCTGGACACTCTTGGGGCTGAGAGGTTTGGTGAGGTTGGGTGAGGAAACGCAGACCCTTTAAAGTAATACCGCGGGGTACCCACCCCATGGGTCCCAAATCTCCAGGTTCAAGGGCATCTTCCTACATTGAAAACGTGCATGGGAAACCCAGAAGATGGTACAGCGTGTGATCGGGAAAGGTTTCTAAAACGCACCTCATTTCTCCTCTCCTTGTGCTCGGGTTCGCCATTCCAGCCGCTTTACTAACAATCTCCCTACTTGGAGAATCAGCACCTTGAAGCTCCTGTTTCTTTCGTACAGGTTGCAATTTGTCCTGAGGATGAACGGGAAGAGGGGGAACCAACGAGAGACTAGCTCTAGGTGTTGGGACTGGCACAGGTCACTCTATTTCCCCATCAGGAAGAAGAATGAAGCACAGGCTCAGCCTGCCCCCCGGAACCAGAATAGGGCCTGAAGCAATCCTGCGCTTTCGCGGCCAGCTCCCAAAAAAGCGAGTTGACAAATGGAGCTCAGGGCCACTGCAATTCACAAACCTGCAGAGTTATCAATGATAACTCTCGTCCACAAATATATTGCGGGAAGGCAACGAAGAGGATTTGAAAGCAAGGCAGAATTGCAGGAAACAGATTTCAGGAGGTAGATTCGACTCGCCTTTAAAGCACATGAAAAGCAGCAAAACGTTGACAATGATGCCCTTGGCCAAAAAGGGCGTATGCGTTTTTTCCTGAATATATTCAGGAAAAAACGCATACGCCCTTTTTGGCCAACCAAGCAAGCCGGAAGTGCAAATCAGCACTACAAAGAAGTCTCGCTTGCCATCGGTCAAAAGGGCCATGCTGCCAAAAGTGTAAAAACCAGAAATTCAGGACAGGCCATGGAGACATGGGAGCCTTGCTACGCTGATGGGCGGGATGTCAATTGCCAACAGCCACTCTGGAGAAGTGTACGGTGTGTCCTGAAACATGTAATAAACACAGCTTACAGAGCATAGGGCACTTCCACTCATGGGCGTATAAATTGGGAAAACTAAAAATCAACAAGACACAGGCACCCCAAAGTTTCGGGCTGCTCTGTGTACAAGAACCTCCACTTAGCTACACCTTAAGTATCCCAGGAAAGAGAAAAATGGATAAAGAAGTTGTGGTACTTAGGCACAATGGAATATCACTCAGCCATGAAATCAATGTCATAAGGCTAGTAGCAGCATGATGAGTGGATTTAGGGACGAGGATTCTAAGTGAAATAAGTCACACAGAAAAAGACACTTATCCTAAGATATCACTTATAGAGGGCATGTCAAAATCGCTACACTTGAAGTGAATTACAAAACAGAACAGAGTCACATATTTAGAAGACACACTATGGCTGCTTAACGGGAAAGGTGAGGTGGGGTGATGCATAAAACAAGGGTTTGAAATTAGCTCACATACCGTTCCATAAGCCAAATATGTAACAGACAAGACCTCCTCCCTGCTCAGTGAACTGGACTCAACACCCCCTATTCACCGCACAAGAATATATCTGACTAGCAAGAATCTTAAAACCTATGTATTGATATCTCTCTGGAGTTGAATCAAGAGGGTGTAAAGAGGCATAAACACAGCAGGGAAAAGCAGCTCAACCCCATTATCAAAATAAATTACTTAAAATGAACGCCATAAAACAAAGACAGTGAAAGAGAGAGAAATTCTTACAAAATCCGTTCGGAGGCTCTGATGCAACCTGGATTGACCATATCTAGACCCACAGCTGGATGAGACATAAGGCTGGACACTCTTGGGGCTGAGAGGTTTGGTGAGGTTGGGTGAGGAAATGCAGACCCTTTAAAGTAATACCGCGGGGTACCCACCCCATGGGTCCCAAATCTCCAGGTTCAAGGGCATCTTCCTACATTGAAAACGTGCATGGGAAACCCAGAAGATGGTACAGCGTGTGATCGGGAAAGGTTTCTAAAACGCACCTCATTTCTCCTCTCCTTGTGCTCGGGTTCGCCATTCCAGCCGCTTTACTAACAATCTCCCTACTTGGAGAATCAGCACCTTGAAGCTCCTGTTTCTTTCGTACAGGTTGCAATTTGTCCTGAGGATGAACGGGAAGAGGGGGAACCAACGAGAGACTAGCTCTAGGTGTTGGGACTGGCACAGGTCACTCTATTTCCCCATCAGGAAGAAGAATGAAGCACAGGCTCAGCCTGCCCCCCGGAACCAGAATAGGGCCTGAAGCAATCCTGCGCTTTCGCGGCCAGCTCCCAAAAAAGCGAGTTGACAAATGGAGCTCAGGGCCACTGCAATTCACAAACCTGCAGAGTTATCAATGATAACTCTCGTCCACAAATATATTGAGGGAAGGCAACGAAGAGGATTTGAAAGCAAGGCAGAATTGCAGGAAACAGATTTCAGGAGGTAGATTCGACTCGCCTTTAAAGCACATGAAAAGCAGCAAAACGTTGACAATGATGCCCTTGGCCAAAAAGGGCGTATGCGTTTTTTCCTGAATATATTCAGGAAAAAACGCATACGCCCTTTTTGGCCAACCAAGCAAGCCGGAAGTGCAAATCAGCACTACAAAGAAGTCTCGCTTGCCATCGGTCAAAAGGGCCATGCTGCCAAAAGTGTAAAAACCAGAAATTCAGGACAGGCCATGGAGACATGGGAGCCTTGCTACGCTGATGGGCAGGATGCCAATTGCCAACAGCCACTCTGGAGAAGTGTACGGTGTGTCCTGAAACATGTAATAAACACAGCTTACAGAGCATAGGGCACTTCCACTCATGGGCGTATAAATTGGGAAAACTAAAAATCAACAAGACACAGGCACCCCAAAGTTTCGGGCTGCTCTGTGTACAAGAACCTCCACTTAGGTACACCTTAAACATGCCAGGAAAGAGAAAAATGGATAAAGAAGTTGTGGTACTTAGGCACAATGGAATATCACTCAGCCATGAAATCAATGTCATAAGGCTAGTAGCAGCATGATGAGTGGATTTAGGGACGAGGATTCTAAGTGAAATAAGTCACACAGAAAAAGACACTTATCCTAAGATATCACTTATAGAGGGCATGTCAAAATCGCTACACTTGAAGTGAATTACAAAACAGAACAGAGTCACATATTTAGAAGACACACTATGGCTGCTTAACGGGAAAGGTGAGGTGGGCTGATGCATAAAACAAGGGTTTGAAATTAGCTCACATACCGTTCCATAAGCCAAATATGTAACAGACAAGACCTCCTCCCTGCTCAGTGAACTGGACTCAACACCCCCTATTCACCGCACAAGAATATATCTGACTAGCAAGAATCTTAAAACCTATGTATTGATATCTCTCTGGAGTTGAATCAAGAGGGTGTAAAGAGGCATAAACACAGCAGGGAAAAGCAGCTCAACCCCATTATCAAAATAAATTACTTAAAATGAACGCCATAAAACAAAGACAGTGAAAGAGAGAGAAATTCTTACAAAATCCGTTCGGAGGCTCTGATGCAACCTGGATTGACCATATCTAGACCCACAGCTGGATGAGACATAAGGCTGGACACTCTTGGGGCTGAGAGGTTTGGTGAGGTTGGGTGAGGAAATGCAGACCCTTTAAAGTAATACCGCGGGGTACCCACCCCATGGGTCCCAAATCTCCAGGTTCAAGGGCATCTTCCTACATTGAAAACGTGCATGGGAAACCCAGAAGATGGTACAGCGTGTGATCGGGAAAGGTTTCTAAAACGCACCTCATTTCTCCTCTCCTTGTGCTCGGGTTCGCCATTCCAGCCGCTTTACTAACAATCTCCCTACTTGGAGAATCAGCACCTTGAAGCTCCTGTTTCTTTCGTACAGGTTGCAATTTGTCCTGAGGATGAACGGGAAGAGGGGGAACCAACGAGAGACTAGCTCTAGGTGTTGGGACTGGCACAGGTCACTCTATTTCCCCATCAGGAAGAAGAATGAAGCACAGGCTCAGCCTGCCCCCCGGAACCAGAATAGGGCCTGAAGCAATCCTGCGCTTTCGCGGCCAGCTCCCAAAAAAGCGAGTTGACAAATGGAGCTCAGGGCCACTGCAATTCACAAACCTGCAGAGTTATCAATGATAACTCTCGTCCACAAATATAGTGAGGGAAGGCAACGAAGAGGATTTGAAAGCAAGGCAGAATTGCAGGAAACAGATTTCAGGAGGTAGATTCGACTCGCCTTTAAAGCACATGAAAAGCGGCCAAACGTTGACAATGATGCCCTTGGCCAAAAAGGGTGTATGCGTTTTTTCCTGTATATATTCAGGAAAAAACGCATACGCCCTTTTTGGCCAACCAAGCAAGCCGGAAGTGCAAATCAGCACTACAAAGAAGTCTCGCTTGCCATCGGTCAAAAGGGCCATGCTGCCAAAAGTGTAAAAACCAGAAATTCAGGACAGGCCATGGAGACATGGGAGCCTTGCTACGCTGATGGGCAGGATGCCAATTGCCAACAGCCACTCTGGAGAAGTGTACGGTGTGTCCTGAAACATGTAATAAACACAGCTTACAGAGCATAGGGCACTTCCACTCATGGGCGTATAAATTGGGAAAACTAAAAATCAACAAGACACAGGCACCCCAAAGTTTCGGGCTGCTCTGTGTACAAGAACCTCCACTTAGGTACACCTTAAACATGCCAGGAAAGAGAAAAATGGATAAAGAAGTTGTGGTACTTAGGCACAATGGAATATCACTCAGCCATGAAATCAATGTCATAAGGCTAGTAGCAGCATGATGAGTGGATTTAGGGACGAGGATTCTAAGTGAAATAAGTCACACAGAAAAAGACACTTATCCTAAGATATCACTTATAGAGGGCATGTCAAAATCGCTACACTTGAAGTGAATTACAAAACAGAACAGAGTCACATATTTAGAAGACACACTATGGCTGCTTAACGGGAAAGGTGAGGTGGGGTGATGCATAAAACAAGGGTTTGAAATTAGCTCACATACCGTTCCATAAGCCAAATATGTAACAGACAAGACCTCCTCCCTGCTCAGTGAACTGGACTCAACACCCCCTATTCACCGCACAAGAATATATCTGACTAGCAAGAATCTTAAAACCTATGTATTGATATCTCTCTGGAGTTGAATCAAGAGGGTGTAAAGAGGCATAAACACAGCAGGGAAAAGCAGCTCAACCCCATTATCAAAATAAATTACTTAAAATGAACGCCATAAAACAAAGACAGTGAAAGAGAGAGAAATTCTTACAAAATCCGTTCGGAGGCTCTGATGCAACCTGGATTGACCATATCTAGACCCACAGCTGGATGAGACATAAGGCTGGACACTCTTGGGGCTGAGAGGTTTGGTGAGGTTGGGTGAGGAAACGCAGACCCTTTAAAGTAATACCGCGGGGTACCCACCCCATGGGTCCCAAATCTCCAGGTTCAAGGGCATCTTCCTACATTGAAAACGTGCATGGGAAACCCAGAAGATGGTACAGCGTGTGATCGGGAAAGGTTTCTAAAACGCACCTCATTTCTCCTCTCCTTGTGCTCGGGTTCGCCATTCCAGCCGCTTTACTAACAATCTCCCTACTTGGAGAATCAGCACCTTGAAGCTCCTGTTTCTTTCGTACAGGTTGCAATTTGTCCTGAGGATGAACGGGAAGAGGGGGAACCAACGAGAGACTAGCTCTAGGTGTTGGGACTGGCACAGGTCACTCTATTTCCCCATCAGGAAGAAGAATGAAGCACAGGCTCAGCCTGCCCCCCGGAACCAGAATAGGGCCTGAAGCAATCCTGCGCTTTCGCGGCCAGCTCCCAAAAAAGCGAGTTGACAAATGGAGCTCAGGGCCACTGCAATTCACAAACCTGCAGAGTTATCAATGATAACTCTCGTCCACAAATATATTGAGGGAAGGCAACGAAGAGGATTTGAAAGCAAGGCAGAATTGCAGGAAACAGATTTCAGGAGGTAGATTCGACTCGCCTTTAAAGCACATGAAAAGCGGCCAAACGTTGACAATGATGCCCTTGGCCAAAAAGGGTGTATGCGTTTTTTCCTGTATATATTCAGGAAAAAACGCATACGCCCTTTTTGGCCAACCAAGCAAGCCGGAAGTGCAAATCAGCACTACAAAGAAGTCTCGCTTGCCATCGGTCAAAAGGGCCATGCTGCCAAAAGTGTAAAAACCAGAAATTCAGGACAGGCCATGGAGACATGGGAGCCTTGCTACGCTGATGGGCAGGATGCCAATTGCCAACAGCCACTCTGGAGAAGTGTACGGTGTGTCCTGAAACATGTAATAAACACAGCTTACAGAGCATAGGGCACTTCCACTCATGGGCGTATAAATTGGGAAAACTAAAAATCAACAAGACACAGGCACCCCAAAGTTTCGGGCTGCTCTGTGTACAAGAACCTCCACTTAGGTACACCTTAAACATGCCAGGAAAGAGAAAAATGGATAAAGAAGTTGTGGTACTTAGGCACAATGGAATATCACTCAGCCATGAAATCAATGTCATAAGGCTAGTAGCAGCATGATGAGTGGATTTAGGGACGAGGATTCTAAGTGAAATAAGTCACACAGAAAAAGACACTTATCCTAAGATATCACTTATAGAGGGCATGTCAAAATCGCTACACTTGAAGTGAATTACAAAACAGAACAGAGTCACATATTTAGAAGACACACTATGGCTGCTTAACGGGAAAGGTGAGGTGGGGTGATGCATAAAACAAGGGTTTGAAATTAGCTCACATACCGTTCCATAAGCCAAATATGTAACAGACAAGACCTCCTCCCTGCTCAGTGAACTGGACTCAACACCCCCTATTCACCGCACAAGAATATATCTGACTAGCAAGAATCTTAAAACCTATGTATTGATATCTCTCTGGAGTTGAATCAAGAGGGTGTAAAGAGGCATAAACACAGCAGGGAAAAGCAGCTCAACCCCATTATCAAAATAAATTACTTAAAATGAACGCCATAAAACAAAGACAGTGAAAGAGAGAGAAATTCTTACAAAATCCGTTCGGAGGCTCTGATGCAACCTGGATTGACCATATCTAGACCCACAGCTGGATGAGACATAAGGCTGGACACTCTTGGGGCTGAGAGGTTTGGTGAGGTTGGGTGAGGAAACGCAGACCCTTTAAAGTAATACCGCGGGGTACCCACCCCATGGGTCCCAAATCTCCAGGTTCAAGGGCATCTTCCTACATTGAAAACGTGCATGGGAAACCCAGAAGATGGTACAGCGTGTGATCGGGAAAGGTTTCTAAAACGCACCTCATTTCTCCTCTCCTTGTGCTCGGGTTCGCCATTCCAGCCGCTTTACTAACAATCTCCCTACTTGGAGAATCAGCACCTTGAAGCTCCTGTTTCTTTCGTACAGGTTGCAATTTGTCCTGAGGATGAACGGGAAGAGGGGGAACCAACGAGAGACTAGCTCTAGGTGTTGGGACTGGCACAGGTCACTCTATTTCCCCATCAGGAAGAAGAATGAAGCACAGGCTCAGCCTGCCCCCCGGAACCAGAATAGGGCCTGAAGCAATCCTGCGCTTTCGCGGCCAGCTCCCAAAAAAGCGAGTTGACAAATGGAGCTCAGGGCCACTGCAATTCACAAACCTGCAGAGTTATCAATGATAACTCTCGTCCACAAATATATTGAGGGAAGGCAACGAAGAGGATTTGAAAGCAAGGCAGAATTGCAGGAAACAGATTTCAGGAGGTAGATTCGACTCGCCTTTAAAGCACATGAAAAGCGGCAAAACGTTGACAATGATGCCCTTGGCCAAAAAGGGCGTATGCGTTTTTTCCTGAATATATTCAGGAAAAAACGCATACGCCCTTTTTGGCCAACCAAGCAAGCCGGAAGTGCAAATCAGCACTACAAAGAAGTCTCGCTTGCCATCGGTCAAAAGGGCCACGCTGCGAAAAGAGTAAACACCAGAAATGCAGGACAGGCCATGGAGACATGGGAGCCTTGCTAGGCTGAGGGGTGGGATGTCAATTGCCAACAGCCACTCTGGAGAAGTGTACGGTGTGTCCTGAAACATGTAATAAACACAGCTTACAGAGCATAGGGCACTTCCACTCATGGGCGTATAAATTGGGAAAACTAAAAATCAACAAGACACAGGCACCCCAAAGTTTAGGGCTGCTCTGTGTACAAGAACCTCCACTTAGCTACACCTTAAGTATCCCAGGAAAGAGAAAAATGGATAAAGAAGTTCTGGTACTTAGGCACAATGGAATATCACTCAGCCATGAAATCAATATCATAAGGCTAGTAGCAGCATGATGAGTGGATTTAGGGACGAGGATTCTAAGTGAAATAAGTCACACAGAAAAAGACTCTTATCCTAAGATATCACTTATAGAGGGCATGTCAAAATCGCTACACTTGAACTGAATTACAAAACAGAACAGAGTCACACATTTAGAAGACACACTATGGCTGCTTAACGGGAAAGGTGAGGTGGGCTGATGCATAAAACAAGGGTTTGAAATTAGCTCACATACCGTTCCATAAGCCAAATATGTAACAGACAAGACCTCCTCCCTGCTCAGTGAACTGGACTCAACACCCCCTATTCACCGCACAAGAATATATCTGACTAACAAGAATCTTAAAACCTATGTATTGATATCTCTCTGGAGTTGAATCAAGAGGGTGTAAAGCGGCATAAACACAGCAGGGAAAACAGCTCAACCCCATTATCAAAATAAATTACTTAAAATGAACGCCATAAAACAAAGACAGTGAAAGAGAGAGAAATTCTTACAAAATCCGTTCGGAGGCTCTGATGCAACCTGGATTGACCATATCTAGACCCACAGCTGGATGAGACATAAGGCTGGACACACTTGGGGCTGAGAGGTTTGGTGAGGTTGGGTGAGGAAACGCAGACCCTTTAAAGTAATACCGCGGGGTACCCACCCCATGGGTCCCAAATCTCCAGGTTCAAGGGCATCTTCCTACATTGAAAACGTGCATGGGAAACCCAGAAGATGGTACAGCGTGTGATCGGGAAAGGTTTCTAAAACGCACCTCATTTCTCCTCTCCTTGTGCTCAGGTTCGCCATTCCAGCCGCTTTACTAACAATCTCCCTACTTGGAGAATCAGCACCTTGAATCTCCTGTTTGTTTCGTACAGGTTGCAATTTGTCCTGAGGATGAACGGGAAGAGGGGGAACCAAAGAGAGACTAGCTCTAGGTGTTGGGACAGGCACAGGTCACTCTATTTCCCCATCAGGAAGAAGAATGAAGCACAGGCTCAGCCTGCCCCCCGGAACCAGAATAGGGCCTGAAGCAATCCTGCGCTTTTGCGGCCAGCTCCCAAAAAAGCGAGTTGACAAATGGAGCTCAGGGCCACTGCAATTCACAAACCTGCAGAGTTATCAATGATAACTCTCGTCCACAAATATATTGAGGGAAGGCAACGAAGAGGATTTGAAAGCAAGGCAGAATTGCAGGAAACAGATTTCAGGAGGTAGATTCGACTCGCCTTTAAAGCACATGAAAAGCAGCAAAACGTTGACAATGATGCCCTTGGCCAAAAAGGGCGTATGCGTTTTTTCCTGAATATATTCAGGAAAAAACGCATACGCCCTTTTTGGCCAACCAAGCAAGCCGGAAGTGCAAATCAGCACTACAAAGAAGTCTCGCTTGCCATCGGTCAAAAGGGCCATGCTGCCAAAAGTGTAAAAACCAGAAATTCAGGACAGGCCATGGAGACATGGGAGCCTTGCTACGCTGATGGGCAGGATGCCAATTGCCAACAGCCACTCTGGAGAAGTGTACGGTGTGGCCTGAAACATGCAATAAACACAGCTTACAGAGCATAGGGCACTTCCACTCATGGGCGTATAAATTGGGAAAACTAAAAATCAACAAGACACAGGCACCCCAAAGTTTCGGGCTGCTCTGTGTACAAGAACCTCCACTTAGGTACACCTTAAACATGCCAGGAAAGAGAAAAATGGATAAAGAAGTTGTGGTACTTAGGCACAATGGAATATCACTCAGCCATGAAATCAATGTCATAAGGCTAGTAGCAGCATGATGAGTGGATTTAGGGATGAGGATTCTAAGTGAAATAAGTCACACAGAAAAAGACACTTATCCTAAGATATCACTTATAGAGGGCATGTCAAAATCGCTACACTTGAAGTGAATTACAAAACAGAACAGAGTCACATATTTAGAAGACACACTATGGCTGCTTAACGGGAAAGGTGAGGTGGGGTGATGCATAAAACAAGGGTTTGAAATTAGCTCACATACCGTTCCATAAGCCAAATATGTAACAGACAAGACCTCCTCCCTGCTCAGTGAACTGGACTCAACACCCCCTATTCACCGCACAAGAATATATCTGACTAGCAAGAATCTTAAAACCTATGTATTGATATCTCTCTGGAGTTGAATCAAGAGGGTGTAAAGAGGCATAAACACAGCAGGGAAAAGCAGCTCAACCCCATTATCAAAATAAATTACTTAAAATGAACGCCATAAAACAAAGACAGTGAAAGAGAGAGAAATTCTTACAAAATCCGTTCGGAGGCTCTGATGCAACCTGGATTGACCATATCTAGACCCACAGCTGGATGAGACATAAGGCTGGACACTCTTGGGGCTGAGAGGTTTGGTGAGGTTGGGTGAGGAAATGCAGACCCTTTAAAGTAATACCGCGGGGTACCCACCCCATGGGTCCCAAATCTCCAGGTTCAAGGGCATCTTCCTACATTGAAAACGTGCATGGGAAACCCAGTAGATGGTACAGCGTGTGATCGGGAAAGGTTTCTAAAACGCACCTCATTTCTCCTCTCCTTGTGCTCGGGTTCGCCATTCCAGCCACTTTACTAACAATCTCCCTACTTGGAGAATCAGCACCTTGAAGCTCCTGTTTCTTTCGTACAGGTTGCAATTTGTCCTGAGGATGAACGGGAAGAGGGGGAACCAACGAGAGACTAGCTCTAGGTGTTGGGACTGGCACAGGTCACTCTATTTCCCCATCAGGAAGAAGAATGAAGCACAGGCTCAGCCTGCCCCCCGGAACCAGAATAGGGCCTGAAGCAATCCTGCGCTTTCGCGGCCAGCTCCCAAAAAAGTGAGTTGACAAATGGAGCTCAGGGCCACTGCAATTCACAAACCTGCAGAGTTATCAATGATAACTCTCGTCCACAAATATACTGAGGGAAGGCAACGAAGAGGATTTAAAAGCAAGGCAGAATTGCAGGAAACAGATTTCAGGAGGTAGATTCGACTCGCCTTTAAAGCACATGAAAAGCAGCAAAACGTTGACAATGATGCCCTTGGCCAAAAAGGGCGTATGCGTTTTTTCCTGAATATATTCAGGAAAAAACGCATACGCCCTTTTTGGCCAACCAAGCAAGCCGGAAGTGCAAATCAGCACTACAAAGAAGTCTCGCTTGCCATCGGTCAAAAGGGCCATGCTGCCAAAAGTGTAAAAACCAGAAATTCAGGACAGGCCATGGAGACATGGGAGCCTTGCTACGCTGATGGGCAGGATGCCAATTGCCAACAGCCACTCTGGAGAAGTGTACGGTGTGTCCTGAAACATGTAATAAACACAGCTTACAGAGCATAGGGCACTTCCACTCATGGGCGTATAAATTGGGAAAACTAAAAATCAACAAGACACAGGCACCCCAAAGTTTCGGGCTGCTCTGTGTACAAGAACCTCCACTTAGGTACACCTTAAACATGCCAGGAAAGAGAAAAATGGATAAAGAAGTTGTGGTACTTAGGCACAATGGAATATCACTCAGCCATGAAATCAATGTCATAAGGCTAGTAGCAGCATGATGAGTGGATTTAGGGACGAGGATTCTAAGTGAAATAAGTCACACAGAAAAAGACACTTATCCTAAGATATCACTTATAGAGGGCATGTCAAAATCGCTACACTTGAAGTGAATTACAAAACAGAACAGAGTCACATATTTAGAAGACACACTATGGCTGCTTAACGGGAAAGGTGAGGTGGGGTGATGCATAAAACAAGGGTTTGAAATTAGCTCACATACCGTTCCATAAGCCAAATATGTAACAGACAAGACCTCCTCCCTGCTCAGTGAACTGGACTCAACACCCCCTATTCACCGCACAAGAATATATCTGACTAGCAAGAATCTTAAAACCTATGTATTGATATCTCTCTGGAGTTGAATCAAGAGGGTGTAAAGAGGCATAAACACAGCAGGGAAAAGCAGCTCAACCCCATTATCAAAATAAATTACTTAAAATGAACGCCATAAAACAAAGACAGTGAAAGAGAGAGAAATTCTTACAAAATCCGTTCGGAGGCTCTGATGCAACCTGGATTGACCATATCTAGACCCACAGCTGGATGAGACATAAGGCTGGACACTCTTGGGGCTGAGAGGTTTGGTGAGGTTGGGTGAGGAAACGCAGACCCTTTAAAGTAATACCGCGGGGTACCCACCCCATGGGTCCCAAATCTCCAGGTTCAAGGGCATCTTCCTACATTGAAAACGTGCATGGGAAACCCAGAAGATGGTACAGCGTGTGATCGGGATAGGTTTCTAAAACGCACCTCATTTCTCCTCTCCTTGTGCTCGGGTTCGCCATTCCAGCCGCTTTACTAACAATCTCCCTACTTGGAGAATCAGCACCTTGAAGCTCCTGTTTCTTTCGTACAGGTTGCAATTTGTCCTGAGGATGAACGGGAAGAGGGGGAACCAACGAGAGACTAGCTCTAGGTGTTGGGACTGGCACAGGTCACTCTATTTCCCCATCAGGAAGAAGAATGAAGCACAGGCTCAGCCTGCCCCCCGGAACCAGAATAGGGCCTGAAGCAATCCTGCGCTTTCGCGGCCAGCTCCCAAAAAAGTGAGTTGACAAATGGAGCTCAGGGCCACTGCAATTCACAAACCTGCAGAGTTATCAATGATAACTCTCGTCCACAAATATACTGAGGGAAGGCAACGAAGAGGATTTGAAAGCAAGGCAGAATTGCAGGAAACAGATTTCAGGAGGTAGATTCGACTCGCCTTTAAAGCACATGAAAAGCAGCAAAACGTTGACAATGATGCCCTTGGCCAAAAAGGGCGTATGCGTTTTTTCCTGAATATATTCAGGAAAAAACGCATACGCCCTTTTTGGCCAACCAAGCAAGCCGGAAGTGCAAATCAGCACTACAAAGAAGTCTCGCTTGCCATCGGTCAAAAGGGCCATGCTGCCAAAAGTGTAAAAACCAGAAATTCAGGACAGGCCATGGAGACATGGGAGCCTTGCTACGCTGATGGGCAGGATGCCAATTGCCAACAGCCACTCTGGAGAAGTGTACGGTGTGTCCTGAAACATGTAATAAACACAGCTTACAGAGCATAGGGCACTTCCACTCATGGGCGTATAAATTGGGAAAACTAAAAATCAACAAGACACAGGCACCCCAAAGTTTCGGGCTGCTCTGTGTACAAGAACCTCCACTTAGGTACACCTTAAACATGCCAGGAAAGAGAAAAATGGATAAAGAAGTTGTGGTACTTAGGCACAATGGAATATCACTCAGCCATGAAATCAATGTCATAAGGCTAGTAGCAGCATGATGAGTGGATTTAGGGACGAGGATTCTAAGTGAAATAAGTCACACAGAAAAAGACACTTATCCTAAGATATCACTTATAGAGGGCATGTCAAAATCGCTACACTTGAAGTGAATTACAAAACAGAACAGAGTCACATATTTAGAAGACACACTATGGCTGCTTAACGGGAAAGGTGAGGTGGGCTGATGCATAAAACAAGGGTTTGAAATTAGCTCACATACCGTTCCATAAGCCAAATATGTAACAGACAAGACCTTCTCCCTGCTCAGTGAACTGGACTCAACACCCCCTATTCACCGCACAAGAATATATCTGACTAGCAAGAATCTTAAAACCTATGTATTGATATCTCTCTGGAGTTGAATCAAGAGGGTGTAAAGAGGCATAAACACAGCAGGGAAAAGCAGCTCAACCCCATTATCAAAATAAATTACTTAAAATGAACGCCATAAAACAAAGACAGTGAAAGAGAGAGAAATTCTTACAAAATCCGTTCGGAGGCTCTGATGCAACCTGGATTGACCATATCTAGACCCACAGCTGGATGAGACATAAGGCTGGACACTCTTGGGGCTGAGAGGTTTGGTGAGGTTGGGTGAGGAAACGCAGACCCTTTAAAGTAATACCGCGGGGTACCCACCCCATGGGTCCCAAATCTCCAGGTTCAAGGGCATCTTCCTACATTGAAAACGTGCATGGGAAACCCAGAAGATGGTACAGCGTGTGATCGGGATAGGTTTCTAAAACGCACCTCATTTCTCCTCTCCTTGTGCTCGGGTTCGCCATTCCAGCCGCTTTACTAACAATCTCCCTACTTGGAGAATCAGCACCTTGAATCTCCTGTTTGTTTCGTACAGGTTGCAATTTGTCCTGAGGATGAACGGGAAGAGGTGGAACCAAAGAGAGACTAGCTCTAGGTGTTGGGACAGGCACAGGTCACTCTATTTCCCCATCAGGAAGAAGAATGAAGCACAGGCTCAGCCTGCCCCCCGGAACCAGAATAGGGCCTGAAGCAATCCTGCGCTTTTGCGGCCAGCTCCCAAAAAAGCGAGTTGACAAATGGAGCTCAGGGCCACTGCAATTCACAAACCTGCAAAGTTATCAATGATAACTCTCGTCCACAAATATATTGAGGGAAGGCAACGAAGAGGATTTGAAAGCAAGGCAGAATTGCAGGAAACAGATTTCAGGAGGTAGATTCGACTCGCCTTTAAAGCACATGAAAAGCGGCAAAACGTTGACAATGATGCCCTTGGCCAAAAAGGGCGTATGCGTTTTTTCCTGAATATATTCAGGAAAAAACGCATACGCCCTTTTTGGCCAACCAAGCAAGCCGGAAGTGCAAATCAGCACTACAAAGAAGTCTCGCTTGCCATCGGTCAAAAGGGCCACGCTGCAAAAAGAGTAAACACCAGAAATGCAGGACAGGCCATGGAGACATGGGAGCCTTGCTAGGCTGAGGGGTGGGATGTCAATTGCCAACAGCCACTCTGGAGAAGTGTACGGTGTGTCCTGAAACATGTAATAAACACAGCTTACAGAGCATAGGGCACTTCCACTCATGGGCGTATAAATTGGGAAAACTAAAAATCAACAAGACACAGGCACCCCAAAGTTTAGGGCTGCTCTGTGTACAAGAACCTCCACTTAGCTACACCTTAAGTATCCCAGGAAAGAGAAAAATGGATAAAGAAGTTGTGGTACTTAGGCACAATGGAATATCACTCAGCCATGAAATCAATGTCATAAGGCTAGTAGCAGCATGATGAGTGGATTTAGGGACGAGGATTCTAAGTGAAATAAGTCACACAGAAAAAGACTCTTATCCTAAGATATCACTTATAGAGGGCATGTCAAAATCGCTACACTTGAACTGAATTACAAAACAGAACAGAGTCACACATTTAGAAGACACACTATGGCTGCTTAACGGGAAAGGTGAGGTGGGCTGATGCATAAAACAAGGGTTTGAAATTAGATCACATACCGTTCCATAAGCCAAATATGTAACAGACAAGACCTCCTCCCTGCTCAGTGAACTGGACTCAACACCCCCTATTCACCGCACAAGAATATATCTGACTAACAAGAATCTTAAAACCTATGTATTGATATCTCTCTGGAGTTGAATCAAGAGGGTGTAAAGCGGCATAAACACAGCAGGGAAAAGCAGCTCAACCCCATTATCAAAATAAATTACTTAAAATGAACGCCATAAAACAAAGACAGTGAAAGAGAGAGAAATTCTTACAAAATCCGTTCGGAGGCTCTGATGCAACCTGGATTGACCATATCTAGACCCACAGCTGGATGAGACATAAGGCTGGACACTCTTGGGGCTGAGAGGTTTGGTGAGGTTGGGTGAGGAAACGCAGACCCTTTAAAGTAATACCGCGGGGTACCCACCCCATGGGTCCCAAATCTCCAGGTTCAAGGGCATCTTCCTACATTGAAAACGTGCATGGGAAACCCAGAAGATGGTACAGCGTGTGATCGGGAAAGGTTTCTAAAACGCACCTCATTTCTCCTCTCCTTGTGCTCGGGTTCGCCATTCCAGCCGCTTTACTAACAATCTCCCTACTTGGAGAATCAGCACCTTGAAGCTCCTGTTTGTTTCGTACAGGTTGCAATTTGTCCTGAGGATGAACGGGAAGAGGGGGAACCAACGAGAGACTAGCTCTAGGTGTTGGGACTGGCACAGGTCACTCTATTTCCCCATCAGGAAGAAGAATGAAGCACAGGCTCAGCCTGCCCCCCGGAACCAGAAGAGGGCCTGAAGCAATCCTGCGCTTTCGCGGCCAGCTCCCAAAAAAGCGAGTTGACAAATGGAGCTCAGGGCCACTGCAATTCACAAACCTGCAGAGTTATCAATGATAACTCTCGTCCACAAATATATTGAGGGCAGGCAACGAAGAGGATTTGAAAGCAAGGCAGAATTGCAGGAAACAGATTTCAGGAGGTAGATTCGACTCGCCTTTAAAGCACATGAAAAGCAGCAAAACGTTGACAATGATGCCCTTGGCCAAAAAGGGCGTATGCGTTTTTTCCTGAATATATTCAGGAAAAAACGCATACGCCCTTTTTGGCCAACCAAGCAAGCCGGAAGTGCAAATCAGCACTACAAAGAAGTCTCGCTTGCCATCGGTCAAAAGGGCCATGCTGCCAAAAGTGTAAAAACCAGAAATTCAGGACAGGCCATGGAGACATGGGAGCCTTGCTACGCTGATGGGCGGGATGTCAATTGCCAACAGCCACTCTGGAGAAGTGTACGGTGTGTCCTGAAACATGTAATAAACACAGCTTACAGAGCATAGGGCACTTCCACTCATGGGCGTATAAATTGGGAAAACTAAAAATCAACAAGACACAGGCACCCCAAAGTTTCGGGCTGCTCTGTGTACAAGAACCTCCACTTAGGTACACCTTAAACATGCCAGGAAAGAGAAAAATGGATAAAGAAGTTGTGGTACTTAGGCACAATGGAATATCACTCAGCCATGAAATCAATGTCATAAGGCTAGTAGCAGCATGATGAGTGGATTTAGGGACGAGGATTCTAAGTGAAATAAGTCACACAGAAAAAGACACTTATCCTAAGATATCACTTATAGAGGGCATGTCAAAATCGCTACACTTGAAGTGAATTACAAAACAGAACAGAGTCACATATTTAGAAGACACACTATGGCTGCTTAACGGGAAAGGTGAGGTGGGCTGATGCATAAAACAAGGGTTTGAAATTAGCTCACATACCGTTCCATAAGCCAAATATGTAACAGACAAGACCTCCTCCCTGCTCAGTGAACTGGACTCAACACCCCCTATTCACCGCACAAGAATATATCTGACTAGCAAGAATCTTAAAACCTATGTATTGATATCTCTCTGGAGTTGAATCAAGAGGGTGTAAAGAGGCATAAACACAGCAGGGAAAAGCAGCTCAACCCCATTATCAAAATAAATTACTTAAAATGAACGCCATAAAACAAAGACAGTGAAAGAGAGAGAAATTCTTACAAAATCCGTTCGGAGGCTCTGATGCAACCTGGATTGACCATATCTAGACCCACAGCTGGATGAGACATAAGGCTGGACACTCTTGGGGCTGAGAGGTTTGGTGAGGTTGGGTGAGGAAATGCAGACCCTTTAAAGTAATACCGCGGGGTACCCACCCCATGGGTCCCAAATCTCCAGGTTCAAGGGCATCTTCCTACATTGAAAACGTGCATGGGAAACCCAGAAGATGGTACAGCGTGTGATCGGGAAAGGTTTCTAAAACGCACCTCATTTCTCCTCTCCTTGTGCTCGGGTTCGCCATTCCAGCCGCTTTACTAACAATCTCCCTACTTGGAGAATCAGCACCTTGAAGCTCCTGTTTCTTTCGTACAGGTTGCAATTTGTCCTGAGGATGAACGGGAAGAGGGGGAACCAACGAGAGACTAGCTCTAGGTGTTGGGACAGGCACAGGTCACTCTATTTCCCCATCAGGAAGAAGAATGAAGCACAGGCTCAGCCTGCCCCCCGGAACCAGAATAGGGCCTGAAGCAATCCTGCGCTTTTGCGGCCAGCTCCCAAAAAAGCGAGTTGACAAATGGAGCTCAGGGCCACTGCAATTCACAAACCTGCAGAGTTATCAATGATAACTCTCGTCCACAAATATATTGAGGGAAGGCAACGAAGAGGATTTGAAAGCAAGGCAGAATTGCAGGAAACAGATTTCAGGAGGTAGATTCGACTCGCCTTTAAAGCACATGAAAAGCAGCAAAACGTTGACAATGATGCCCTTGGCCAAAAAGGGCGTATGCGTTTTTTCCTGAATATATTCAGGAAAAAACGCATACGCCCTTTTTGGCCAACCAAGCAAGCCGGAAGTGCAAATCAGCACTACAAAGAAGTCTCGCTTGCCATCGGTCAAAAGGGCCATGCTGCCAAAAGTGTAAAAACCAGAAATTCAGGACAGGCCATGGAGACATGGGAGCCTTGCTACGCTGATGGGCAGGATGCCAATTGCCAACAGCCACTCTGGAGAAGTGTACGGTGTGTCCTGAAACATGTAATAAACACAGCTTACAGAGCATAGGGCACTTCCACTCATGGGCGTATAAATTGGGAAAACTAAAAATCAACAAGACACAGGCACCCCAAAGTTTCGGGCTGCTCTGTGTACAAGAACCTCCACTTAGGTACACCTTAAACATGCCAGGAAAGAGAAAAATGGATAAAGAAGTTGTGGTACTTAGGCACAATGGAATATCACTCAGCCATGAAATCAATGTCATAAGGCTAGTAGCAGCATGATGAGTGGATTTAGGGATGAGGATTCTAAGTGAAATAAGTCACACAGAAAAAGACACTTATCCTAAGATATCACTTATAGAGGGCATGTCAAAATCGCTACACTTGAACTGAATTACAAAACAGAACAGAGTCACATATTTAGAAGACACACTATGGCTGCTTAACGGGAAAGGTGAGGTGGGGTGATGCATAAAACAAGGGTTTGAAATTAGCTCACATACCGTTCCATAAGCCAAATATGTAACAGACAAGACCTCCTCCCTGCTCAGTGAACAGGACTCAACACCCCCTATTCACCGCACAAGAATATATCTGACTAGCAAGAATCTTAAAACCTATGTATTGATATCTCTCTAGAGTTGAATCAAGAGGGTGTAAAGAGGCATAAACACAGCAGGGAAAAGCAGCTCAACCCCATTATCAAAATAAATTACTTAAAATGAACGCCATAAAACAAAGACAGTGAAAGAGAGAGAAATTCTTACAAAATCCGTTCGGAGGCTCTGATGCAACCTGGATTGACCATATCTAGACCCACAGCTGGATGAGACATAAGGCTGGACACTCTTGGGGCTGAGAGGTTTGGTGAGGTTGGGTGAGGAAATGCAGACCCTTTAAAGTAATACCGCGGGGTACCCACCCCATGGGTCCCAAATCTCCAGGTTCAAGGGCATCTTCCTACATTGAAAACGTGCATGGGAAACCCAGAAGATGGTACAGCGTGTGATCGGGAAAGGTTTCTAAAACGCACCTCATTTCTCCTCTCCTTGTGCTCGGGTTCGCCATTCCAGCCGCTTTACTAACAATCTCCCTACTTGGAGAATCAGCACCTTGAAGCTCCTGTTTCTTTCGTACAGGTTGCAATTTGTCCTGAGGATGAACGGGAAGAGGGGGAACCAACGAGAGACTAGCTCTAGGTGTTGGGACTGGCACAGGTCACTCTATTTCCCCATCAGGAAGAAGAATGAAGCACAGGCTCAGCCTGCCCCCCGGAACCAGAATAGGGCCTGAAGCAATCCTGCGCTTTCGCGGCCAGCTCCCAAAAAAGTGAGTTGACAAATGGAGCTCAGGGCCACTGCAATTCACAAACCTGCAGAGTTATCAATGATAACTCTCGTCCACAAATATACTGAGGGAAGGCAACGAAGAGGATTTGAAAGCAAGGCAGAATTGCAGGAAACAGATTTCAGGAGGTAGATTCGACTCGCCTTTAAAGCACATGAAAAGCAGCAAAACGTTGACAATGATGCCCTTGGCCAAAAAGGGCGTATGCGTTTTTTCCTGAATATATTCAGGAAAAAACGCATACGCCCTTTTTGGCCAACCAAGCAAGCCGGAAGTGCAAATCAGCACTACAAAGAAGTCTCGCTTGCCATCGGTCAAAAGGGCCATGCTGCCAAAAGTGTAAAAACCAGAAATTCAGGACAGGCCATGGAGACATGGGAGCCTTGCTACGCTGATGGGCAGGATGCCAATTGCCAACAGCCACTCTGGAGAAGTGTACGGTGTGTCCTGAAACATGTAATAAACACAGCTTACAGAGCATAGGGCACTTCCACTCATGGGCGTATAAATTGGGAAAACTAAAAATCAACAAGACACAGGCACCCCAAAGTTTCGGGCTGCTCTGTGTACAAGAACCTCCACTTAGGTACACCTTAAACATGCCAGGAAAGAGAAAAATGGATAAAGAAGTTGTGGTACTTAGGCACAATGGAATATCACTCAGCCATGAAATCAATGTCATAAGGCTAGTAGCAGCATGATGAGTGGATTTAGGGACGAGGATTCTAAGTGAAATAAGTCACACAGAAAAAGACACTTATCCTAAGATATCACTTATAGAGGGCATGTCAAAATCGCTACACTTGAAGTGAATTACAAAACAGAACAGAGTCACATATTTAGAAGACACACTATGGCTGCTTAACGGGAAAGGTGAGGTGGGGTGATGCATAAAACAAGGGTTTGAAATTAGCTCACATACCGTTCCATAAGCCAAATATGTAACAGACAAGACCTCCTCCCTGCTCAGTGAACTGGACTCAACACCCCCTATTCACCGCACAAGAATATATCTGACTAGCAAGAATCTTAAAACCTATGTATTGATATCTCTCTGGAGTTGAATCAAGAGGGTGTAAAGAGGCATAAACACAGCAGGGAAAAGCAGCTCAACCCCATTATCAAAATAAATTACTTAAAATGAACGCCATAAAACAAAGACAGTGAAAGAGAGAGAAATTCTTACAAAATCCGTTCGGAGGCTCTGATGCAACCTGGATTGACCATATCTAGACCCACAGCTGGATGAGACATAAGGCTGGACACTCTTGGGGCTGAGAGGTTTGGTGAGGTTGGGTGAGGAAACGCAGACCCTTTAAAGTAATACCGCGGGGTACCCACCCCATGGGTCCCAAATCTCCAGGTTCAAGGGCATCTTCCTACATTGAAAACGTGCATGGGAAACCCAGAAGATGGTACAGCGTGTGATCGGGATAGGTTTCTAAAACGCACCTCATTTCTCCTCTCCTTGTGCTCGGGTTCGCCATTCCAGCCGCTTTACTAACAATCTCCCTACTTGGAGAATCAGCACCTTGAAGCTCCTGTTTGTTTCGTACAGGTTGCAATTTGTCCTGAGGATGAACGGGAAGAGGGGGAACCAACGAGAGACTAGCTCTAGGTGTTGGGACTGGCACAGGTCACTCTATTTCCCCATCAGGAAGAAGAATGAAGCACAGGCTCAGCCTGCCCCCCGGAACCAGAATAGGGCCTGAAGCAATCCTGCGCTTTCGCGGCCAGCTCCCAAAAAAGCGAGTTGACAAATGGAGCTCAGGGCCACTGCAATTCACAAACCTGCAGAGTTATCAATGATAACTCTCGTCCACAAATATATTGAGGGAAGGCAACGAAGAGGATTTGAAAGCAAGGCAGAATTGCAGGAAACAGATTTCAGGAGGTAGATTCGACTCGCCTTTAAAGCACATGAAAAGCAGCAAAACGTTGACAATGATGCCCTTGGCCAAAAAGGGCGTATGCGTTTTTTCCTGACTATATTCAGGAAAAAACGCATACGCCCTTTTTGGCCAACCAAGCAAGCCGGAAGTGCAAATCAGCACTACAAAGAAGTCTCGCTTGCCATCGGTCAAAAGGGCCATGCTGCCAAAAGTGTAAAAACCAGAAATTCAGGACAGGCCATGGAGACATGGGAGCCTTGCTACGCTGATGGGCAGGATGCCAATTGCCAACAGCCACTCTGGAGAAGTGTACGGTGTGTCCTGAAACATGTAATAAACACAGCTTACAGAGCATAGGGCACTTCCACTCATGGGCGTATAAATTGGGAAAACTAAAAATCAACAAGACACAGGCACCCCAAAGTTTCGGGCTGCTCTGTGTACAAGAACCTCCACTTAGGTACACCTTAAACATGCCAGGAAAGAGAAAAATGGATAAAGAAGTTGTGGTACTTAGGCACAATGGAATATCACTCAGCCATGAAATCAATGTCATAAGGCTAGTAGCAGCATGATGAGTGGATTTAGGGACGAGGATTCTAAGTGAAATAAGTCACACAGAAAAAGACACTTATCCTAAGATATCACTTATAGAGGGCATGTCAAAATCGCTACACTTGAAGTGAATTACAAAACAGAACAGAGTCACACATTTAGAAGACACACTATGGCTGCTTAACGGGAAAGGTGAGGTGGGGTGATGCATAAAACAAGGGTTTGAAATTAGCTCACATACCGTTCCATAAGCCAAATATGTAACAGACAAGACCTCCTCCCTGCTCAGTGAACTGGACTCAACACCCCCTATTCACCGCACAAGAATATATCTGACTAGCAAGAATCTTAAAACCTATGTATTGATATCTCTCTGGAGTTGAATCAAGAGGGTGTAAAGAGGCATAAACACAGCAGGGAAAAGCAGCTCAACCCCATTATCAAAATAAATTACTTAAAATGAACGCCATAAAACAAAGACAGTGAAAGAGAGAGAAATTCTTACAAAATCCGTTCGGAGGCTCTGATGCAACCTGGATTGACCATATCTAGACCCACAGCTGGATGAGACATAAGGCTGGACACTCTTGGGGCTGAGAGGTTTGGTGAGGTTGGGTGAGGAAATGCAGACCCTTTAAAGTAATACCGCGGGGTACCCACCCCATGGGTCCCAAATCTCCAGGTTCAAGGGCATCTTCCTACATTGAAAACGTGCATGGGAAACCCAGAAGATGGTACAGCGTGTGATCGGGAAAGGTTTCTAAAACGCACCTCATTTCTCCTCTCCTTGTGCTCGGGTTCGCCATTCCAGCCGCTTTACTAACAATCTCCCTACTTGGAGAATCAGCACCTTGAAGCTCCTGTTTCTTTCGTACAGGTTGCAATTTGTCCTGAGGATGAACGGGAAGAGGGGGAACCAACGAGAGACTAGCTCTAGGTGTTGGGACTGGCACAGGTCACTCTATTTCCCCATCAGGAAGAAGAATGAAGCACAGGCTCAGCCTGCCCCCCGGAACCAGAAGAGGGCCTGAAGCAATCCTGCGCTTTCGCGGCCAGCTCCCAAAAAAGCGAGTTGACAAATGGAGCTCAGGGCCACTGCAATTCACAAACCTGCAGAGTTATCAATGATAACTCTCGTCCACAAATATATTGAGGGCAGGCAACGAAGAGGATTTGAAAGCAAGGCAGAATTGCAGGAAACAGATTTCAGGAGGTAGATTCGACTCGCCTTTAAAGCACATGAAAAGCAGCAAAACGTTGACAATGATGCCCTTGGCCAAAAAGGGCGTATGCGTTTTTTCCTGAATATATTCAGGAAAAAACGCATACGCCCTTTTTGGCCAACCAAGCAAGCCGGAAGTGCAAATCAGCACTACAAAGAAGTCTCGCTTGCCATCGGTCAAAAGGGCCATGCTGCCAAAAGTGTAAAAACCAGAAATTCAGGACAGGCCATGGAGACATGGGAGCCTTGCTACGCTGATGGGCGGGATGTCAATTGCCAACAGCCACTCTGGAGAAGTGTACGGTGTGTCCTGAAACATGTAATAAACACAGCTTACAGAGCATAGGGCACTTCCACTCATGGGCGTATAAATTGGGAAAACTAAAAATCAACAAGACACAGGCACCCCAAAGTTTAGGGCTGCTCTGTGTACAAGAACCTCCACTTAGCTACACCTTAAGTATCCCAGGAAAGAGAAAAATGGATAAAGAAGTTGTGGTACTTAGGCACAATGGAATATCACTCAGCCATGAAATCAATGTCATAAGGCTAGTAGCAGCATGATGAGTGGATTTAGGGACGAGGATTCTAAGTGAAATAAGTCACACAGAAAAAGACACTTATCCTAAGATATCACTTATAGAGGGCATGTCAAAATCGCTACACTTGAAGTGAATTACAAAACAGAACAGAGTCACATATTTAGAAGACACACTATGGCTGCTTAACGGGAAAGGTGAGGTGGGCTGATGCATAAAACAAGGGTTTGAAATTAGCTCACATACCGTTCCATAAGCCAAATATGTAACAGACAAGACCTCCTCCCTGCTCAGTGAACTGGACTCAACACCCCCTATTCACCGCACAAGAATATATCTGACTAGCAAGAATCTTAAAACCTATGTATTGATATCTCTCTGGAGTTGAATCAAGAGGGTGTAAAGAGGCATAAACACAGCAGGGAAAAGCAGCTCAACCCCATTATCAAAATAAATTACTTAAAATGAACGCCATAAAACAAAGACAGTGAAAGAGAGAGAAATTCTTACAAAATCCGTTCGGAGGCTCTGATGCAACCTGGATTGACCATATCTAGACCCACAGCTGGATGAGACATAAGGCTGGACACTCTTGGGGCTGAGAGGTTTGGTGAGGTTGGGTGAGGAAATGCAGACCCTTTAAAGTAATACCGCGGGGTACCCACCCCATGGGTCCCAAATCTCCAGGTTCAAGGGCATCTTCCTACATTGAAAACGTGCATGGGAAACCCAGAAGATGGTACAGCGTGTGATCGGGAAAGGTTTCTAAAACGCACCTCATTTCTCCTCTCCTTGTGCTCGGGTTCGCCATTCCAGCCGCTTTACTAACAATCTCCCTACTTGGAGAATCAGCACCTTGAAGCTCCTGTTTCTTTCGTACAGGTTGCAATTTGTCCTGAGGATGAACGGGAAGAGGGGGAACCAACGAGAGACTAGCTCTAGGTGTTGGGACTGGCACAGGTCACTCTATTTCCCCATCAGGAAGAAGAATGAAGCACAGGCTCAGCCTGCCCCCCGGAACCAGAATAGGGCCTGAAGCAATCCTGCGCTTTCGCGGCCAGCTCCCAAAAAAGCGAGTTGACAAATGGAGCTCAGGGCCACTGCAATTCACAAACCTGCAGAGTTATCAATGATAACTCTCGTCCACAAATATATTGAGGGCAGGCAAATAAGAGGATTTGAAAGCAAGGCAGAATTGCAGGAAACAGATTTCAGGAGGTAGATTCGACTCGCCTTTAAAGCACATGAAAAGCAGCAAAACGTTGACAATGATGCCCTTGGCCAAAAAGGGCGTATGCGTTTTTTGCTGAATATATTCAGGAAAAAACGCATACGCCCTTTTTGGCCAACCAAGCAAGCCGGAAGTGCAAATCAGCACTACAAAGAAGTCTCGCTTGCCATCGGTCAAAAGGGCCATGCTGCCAAAAGTGTAAAAACCAGAAATTCAGGACAGGCCATGGAGACATGGGAGCCTTGCTACGCTGATGGGCGGGATGTCAATTGCCAACAGCCACTCTGGAGAAGTGTACCGTGTGTCCTGAAACATGTAATAAACACAGCTTACAGAGCATAGGGCACTTCCACTCATGGGCGTATAAATTGGGAAAACTAAAAATCAACAAGACACAGGCACCCCAAAGTTTCGGGCTGCTCTGTGTACAAGAACCTCCACTTAGGTACACCTTAAACATGCCAGGAAAGAGAAAAATGGATAAAGAAGTTGTGGTACTTAGGCACAATGGAATATCACTCAGCCATGAAATCAATGTCATAAGGCTAGTAGCAGCATGATGAGTGGATTTAGGGACGAGGATTCTAAGTGAAATAAGTCACACAGAAAAAGACACTTATCCTAAGATATCACTTATAGAGGGCATGTCAAAATCGCTACACTTGAAGTGAATTACAAAACAGAACAGAGTCACATATTTAGAAGACACACTATGGCTGCTTAACGGGAAAGGTGAGGTGGGGTGATGCATAAAACAAGGGTTTGAAATTAGCTCACATACCGTTCCATAAGCCAAATATGTAACAGACAAGACCTCCTCCCTGCTCAGTGAACTGGACTCAACACCCCCTATTCACCGCACAAGAATATATCTGACTAGCAAGAATCTTAAAACCTATGTATTGATATCTCTCTGGAGTTGAATCAAGAGGGTGTAAAGAGGCATAAACACAGCAGGGAAAAGCAGCTCAACCCCATTATCAAAATAAATTACTTAAAATGAACGCCATAAAACAAAGACAGTGAAAGAGAGAGAAATTCTTACAAAATCCGTTCGGAGGCTCTGATGCAACCTGGATTGACCATATCTAGACCCACAGCTGGATGAGACATAAGGCTGGACACTCTTGGGGCTGAGAGGTTTGGTGAGGTTGGGTGAGGAAACGCAGACCCTTTAAAGTAATACCGCGGGGTACCCACCCCATGGGTCCCAAATCTCCAGGTTCAAGGGCATCTTCCTACATTGAAAACGTGCATGGGAAACCCAGAAGATGGTACAGCGTGTGATCGGGATAGGTTTCTAAAACGCACCTCATTTCTCCTCTCCTTGTGCTCGGGTTCGCCATTCCAGCCGCTTTACTAACAATCTCCCTACTTGGAGAATCAGCACCTTGAAGCTCCTGTTTGTTTCGTACAGGTTGCAATTTGTCCTGAGGATGAACGGGAAGAGGGGGAACCAACGAGAGACTAGCTCTAGGTGTTGGGACTGGCACAGGTCACTCTATTTCCCCATCAGGAAGAAGAATGAAGCACAGGCTCAGCCTGCCCCCCGGAACCAGAATAGGGCCTGAAGCAATCCTGCGCTTTCGCGGCCAGCTCCCAAAAAAGCGAGTTGACAAATGGAGCTCAGGGCCACTGCAATTCACAAACCTGCAGAGTTATCAATGATAACTCTCGTCCACAAATATATTGAGGGAAGGCAACGAAGAGGATTTGAAAGCAAGGCAGAATTGCAGGAAACAGATTTCAGGAGGTAGATTCGACTCGCCTTTAAAGCACATGAAAAGCAGCAAAACGTTGACAATGATGCCCTTGGCCAAAAAGGGCGTATGCGTTTTTTCCTGACTATATTCAGGAAAAAACGCATACGCCCTTTTTGGCCAACCAAGCAAGCCGGAAGTGCAAATCAGCACTACAAAGAAGTCTCGCTTGCCATCGGTCAAAAGGGCCATGCTGCCAAAAGTGTAAAAACCAGAAATTCAGGACAGGCCATGGAGACATGGGAGCCTTGCTACGCTGATGGGCAGGATGCCAATTGCCAACAGCCACTCTGGAGAAGTGTACGGTGTGTCCTGAAACATGTAATAAACACAGCTTACAGAGCATAGGGCACTTCCACTCATGGGCGTATAAATTGGGAAAACTAAAAATCAACAAGACACAGGCACCCCAAAGTTTCGGGCTGCTCTGTGTACAAGAACCTCCACTTAGGTACACCTTAAACATGCCAGGAAAGAGAAAAATGGATAAAGAAGTTGTGGTACTTAGGCACAATGGAATATCACTCAGCCATGAAATCAATGTCATAAGGCTAGTAGCAGCATGATGAGTGGATTTAGGGACGAGGATTCTAAGTGAAATAAGTCACACAGAAAAAGACACTTATCCTAAGATATCACTTATAGAGGGCATGTCAAAATCGCTACACTTGAAGTGAATTACAAAACAGAACAGAGTCACACATTTAGAAGACACACTATGGCTGCTTAACGGGAAAGGTGAGGTGGGGTGATGCATAAAACAAGGGTTTGAAATTAGCTCACATACCGTTCCATAAGCCAAATATGTAACAGACAAGACCTCCTCCCTGCTCAGTGAACTGGACTCAACACCCCCTATTCACCGCACAAGAATATATCTGACTAGCAAGAATCTTAAAACCTATGTATTGATATCTCTCTGGAGTTGAATCAAGAGGGTGTAAAGAGGCATAAACACAGCAGGGAAAAGCAGCTCAACCCCATTATCAAAATAAATTACTTAAAATGAACGCCATAAAACAAAGACAGTGAAAGAGAGAGAAATTCTTACAAAATCCGTTCGGAGGCTCTGATGCAACCTGGATTGACCATATCTAGACCCACAGCTGGATGAGACATAAGGCTGGACACTCTTGGGGCTGAGAGGTTTGGTGAGGTTGGGTGAGGAAATGCAGACCCTTTAAAGTAATACCGCGGGGTACCCACCCCATGGGTCCCAAATCTCCAGGTTCAAGGGCATCTTCCTACATTGAAAACGTGCATGGGAAACCCAGAAGATGGTACAGCGTGTGATCGGGAAAGGTTTCTAAAACGCACCTCATTTCTCCTCTCCTTGTGCTCGGGTTCGCCATTCCAGCCGCTTTACTAACAATCTCCCTACTTGGAGAATCAGCACCTTGAAGCTCCTGTTTCTTTCGTACAGGTTGCAATTTGTCCTGAGGATGAACGGGAAGAGGGGGAACCAACGAGAGACTAGCTCTAGGTGTTGGGACTGGCACAGGTCACTCTATTTCCCCATCAGGAAGAAGAATGAAGCACAGGCTCAGCCTGCCCCCCGGAACCAGAAGAGGGCCTGAAGCAATCCTGCGCTTTCGCGGCCAGCTCCCAAAAAAGCGAGTTGACAAATGGAGCTCAGGGCCACTGCAATTCACAAACCTGCAGAGTTATCAATGATAACTCTCGTCCACAAATATATTGAGGGCAGGCAACGAAGAGGATTTGAAAGCAAGGCAGAATTGCAGGAAACAGATTTCAGGAGGTAGATTCGACTCGCCTTTAAAGCACATGAAAAGCAGCAAAACGTTGACAATGATGCCCTTGGCCAAAAAGGGCGTATGCGTTTTTTCCTGAATATATTCAGGAAAAAACGCATACGCCCTTTTTGGCCAACCAAGCAAGCCGGAAGTGCAAATCAGCACTACAAAGAAGTCTCGCTTGCCATCGGTCAAAAGGGCCATGCTGCCAAAAGTGTAAAAACCAGAAATTCAGGACAGGCCATGGAGACATGGGAGCCTTGCTACGCTGATGGGCGGGATGTCAATTGCCAACAGCCACTCTGGAGAAGTGTACGGTGTGTCCTGAAACATGTAATAAACACAGCTTACAGAGCATAGGGCACTTCCACTCATGGGCGTATAAATTGGGAAAACTAAAAATCAACAAGACACAGGCACCCCAAAGTTTAGGGCTGCTCTGTGTACAAGAACCTCCACTTAGCTACACCTTAAGTATCCCAGGAAAGAGAAAAATGGATAAAGAAGTTGTGGTACTTAGGCACAATGGAATATCACTCAGCCATGAAATCAATGTCATAAGGCTAGTAGCAGCATGATGAGTGGATTTAGGGACGAGGATTCTAAGTGAAATAAGTCACACAGAAAAAGACACTTATCCTAAGATATCACTTATAGAGGGCATGTCAAAATCGCTACACTTGAAGTGAATTACAAAACAGAACAGAGTCACATATTTAGAAGACACACTATGGCTGCTTAACGGGAAAGGTGAGGTGGGCTGATGCATAAAACAAGGGTTTGAAATTAGCTCACATACCGTTCCATAAGCCAAATATGTAACAGACAAGACCTCCTCCCTGCTCAGTGAACTGGACTCAACACCCCCTATTCACCGCACAAGAATATATCTGACTAGCAAGAATCTTAAAACCTATGTATTGATATCTCTCTGGAGTTGAATCAAGAGGGTGTAAAGAGGCATAAACACAGCAGGGAAAAGCAGCTCAACCCCATTATCAAAATAAATTACTTAAAATGAACGCCATAAAACAAAGACAGTGAAAGAGAGAGAAATTCTTACAAAATCCGTTCGGAGGCTCTGATGCAACCTGGATTGACCATATCTAGACCCACAGCTGGATGAGACATAAGGCTGGACACTCTTGGGGCTGAGAGGTTTGGTGAGGTTGGGTGAGGAAATGCAGACCCTTTAAAGTAATACCGCGGGGTACCCACCCCATGGGTCCCAAATCTCCAGGTTCAAGGGCATCTTCCTACATTGAAAACGTGCATGGGAAACCCAGAAGATGGTACAGCGTGTGATCGGGAAAGGTTTCTAAAACGCACCTCATTTCTCCTCTCCTTGTGCTCGGGTTCGCCATTCCAGCCGCTTTACTAACAATCTCCCTACTTGGAGAATCAGCACCTTGAAGCTCCTGTTTCTTTCGTACAGGTTGCAATTTGTCCTGAGGATGAACGGGAAGAGGGGGAACCAACGAGAGACTAGCTCTAGGTGTTGGGACTGGCACAGGTCACTCTATTTCCCCATCAGGAAGAAGAATGAAGCACAGGCTCAGCCTGCCCCCCGGAACCAGAATAGGGCCTGAAGCAATCCTGCGCTTTCGCGGCCAGCTCCCAAAAAAGCGAGTTGACAAATGGAGCTCAGGGCCACTGCAATTCACAAACCTGCAGAGTTATCAATGATAACTCTCGTCCACAAATATATTGAGGGCAGGCAAATAAGAGGATTTGAAAGCAAGGCAGAATTGCAGGAAACAGATTTCAGGAGGTAGATTCGACTCGCCTTTAAAGCACATGAAAAGCAGCAAAACGTTGACAATGATGCCCTTGGCCAAAAAGGGCGTATGCGTTTTTTGCTGAATATATTCAGGAAAAAACGCATACGCCCTTTTTGGCCAACCAAGCAAGCCGGAAGTGCAAATCAGCACTACAAAGAAGTCTCGCTTGCCATCGGTCAAAAGGGCCATGCTGCCAAAAGTGTAAAAACCAGAAATTCAGGACAGGCCATGGAGACATGGGAGCCTTGCTACGCTGATGGGCGGGATGTCAATTGCCAACAGCCACTCTGGAGAAGTGTACCGTGTGTCCTGAAACATGTAATAAACACAGCTTACAGAGCATAGGGCACTTCCACTCATGGGCGTATAAATTGGGAAAACTAAAAATCAACAAGACACAGGCACCCCAAAGTTTCGGGCTGCTCTGTGTACAAGAACCTCCACTTAGGTACACCTTAAACATGCCAGGAAAGAGAAAAATGGATAAAGAAGTTGTGGTACTTAGGCACAATGGAATATCACTCAGCCATGAAATCAATGTCATAAGGCTAGTAGCAGCATGATGAGTGGATTTAGGGACGAGGATTCTAAGTGAAATAAGTCACACAGAAAAAGACACTTATCCTAAGATATCACTTATAGAGGGCATGTCAAAATCGCTACACTTGAAGTGAATTACAAAACAGAACAGAGTCACATATTTAGAAGACACACTATGGCTGCTTAACGGGAAAGGTGAGGTGGGGTGATGCATAAAACAAGGGTTTGAAATTAGCTCACATACCGTTCCATAAGCCAAATATGTAACAGACAAGACCTCCTCCCTGCTCAGTGAACTGGACTCAACACCCCCTATTCACCGCACAAGAATATATCTGACTAGCAAGAATCTTAAAACCTATGTATTGATATCTCTCTGGAGTTGAATCAAGAGGGTGTAAAGAGGCATAAACACAGCAGGGAAAAGCAGCTCAACCCCATTATCAAAATAAATTACTTAAAATGAACGCCATAAAACAAAGACAGTGAAAGAGAGAGAAATTCTTACAAAATCCGTTCGGAGGCTCTGATGCAACCTGGATTGACCATATCTAGACCCACAGCTGGATGAGACATAAGGCTGGACACTCTTGGGGCTGAGAGGTTTGGTGAGGTTGGGTGAGGAAATGCAGACCCTTTAAAGTAATACCGCGGGGTACCCACCCCATGGGTCCCAAATCTCCAGGTTCAAGGGCATCTTCCTACATTGAAAACGTGCATGGGAAACCCAGAAGATGGTACAGCGTGTGATCGGGAAAGGTTTCTAAAACGCACCTCATTTCTCCTCTCCTTGTGCTCGGGTTCGCCATTCCAGCCGCTTTACTAACAATCTCCCTACTTGGAGAATCAGCACCTTGAAGCTCCTGTTTCTTTCGTACAGGTTGCAATTTGTCCTGAGGATGAACGGGAAGAGGGGGAACCAACGAGAGACTAGCTCTAGGTGTTGGGACAGGCACAGGTCACTCTATTTCCCCATCAGGAAGAAGAATGAAGCACAGGCTCAGCCTGCCCCCCGGAACCAGAATAGGGCCTGAAGCAATCCTGCGCTTTTGCGGCCAGCTCCCAAAAAAGCGAGTTGACAAATGGAGCTCAGGGCCACTGCAATTCACAAACCTGCAGAGTTATCAATGATAACTCTCGTCCACAAATATATTGAGGGAAGGCAACGAAGAGGATTTGAAAGCAAGGCAGAATTGCAGGAAACAGATTTCAGGAGGTAGATTCGACTCGCCTTTAAAGCACATGAAAAGCAGCAAAACGTTGACAATGATGCCCTTGGCCAAAAAGGGCGTATGCGTTTTTTCCTGAATATATTCAGGAAAAAACGCATACGCCCTTTTTGGCCAACCAAGCAAGCCGGAAGTGCAAATCAGCACTACAAAGAAGTCTCGCTTGCCATCGGTCAAAAGGGCCATGCTGCCAAAAGTGTAAAAACCAGAAATTCAGGACAGGCCATGGAGACATGGGAGCCTTGCTACGCTGATGGGCAGGATGCCAATTGCCAACAGCCACTCTGGAGAAGTGTACGGTGTGTCCTGAAACATGTAATAAACACAGCTTACAGAGCATAGGGCACTTCCACTCATGGGCGTATAAATTGGGAAAACTAAAAATCAACAAGACACAGGCACCCCAAAGTTTCGGGCTGCTCTGTGTACAAGAACCTCCACTTAGGTACACCTTAAACATGCCAGGAAAGAGAAAAATGGATAAAGAAGTTGTGGTACTTAGGCACAATGGAATATCACTCAGCCATGAAATCAATGTCATAAGGCTAGTAGCAGCATGATGAGTGGATTTAGGGACGAGGATTCTAAGTGAAATAAGTCACACAGAAAAAGACACTTATCCTAAGATATCACTTATAGAGGGCATGTCAAAATCGCTACACTTGAAGTGAATTACAAAACAGAACAGAGTCACATATTTAGAAGACACACTATGGCTGCTTAACGGGAAAGGTGAGGTGGGCTGATGCATAAAACAAGGGTTTGAAATTAGCTCACATACCGTTCCATAAGCCAAATATGTAACAGACAAGACCTCCTCCCTGCTCAGTGAACTGGACTCAACACCCCCTATTCACCGCACAAGAATATATCTGACTAGCAAGAATCTTAAAACCTATGTATTGATATCTCTCTGGAGTTGAATCAAGAGGGTGTAAAGAGGCATAAACACAGCAGGGAAAAGCAGCTCAACCCCATTATCAAAATAAATTACTTAAAATGAACGCCATAAAACAAAGACAGTGAAAGAGAGAGAAATTCTTACAAAATCCGTTCGGAGGCTCTGATGCAACCTGGATTGACCATATCTAGACCCACAGCTGGATGAGACATAAGGCTGGACACTCTTGGGGCTGAGAGGTTTGGTGAGGTTGGGTGAGGAAACGCAGACCCTTTAAAGTAATACCGCGGGGTACCCACCCCATGGGTCCCAAATCTCCAGGTTCAAGGGCATCTTCCTACATTGAAAACGTGCATGGGAAACCCAGAAGATGGTACAGCGTGTGATCGGGATAGGTTTCTAAAACGCACCTCATTTCTCCTCTCCTTGTGCTCGGGTTCGCCATTCCAGCCGCTTTACTAACAATCTCCCTACTTGGAGAATCAGCACCTTGAAGCTCCTGTTTGTTTCGTACAGGTTGCAATTTGTCCTGAGGATGAACGGGAAGAGGGGGAACCAACGAGAGACTAGCTCTAGGTGTTGGGACAGGCACAGGTCACTCTATTTCCCCATCAGGAAGAAGAATGAAGCACAGGCTCAGCCTGCCCCCCGGAACCAGAATAGGGCCTGAAGCAATCCTGCGCTTTCGCGGCCAGCTCCCAAAAAAGCGAGTTGACAAATGGAGCTCAGGGCCACTGCAATTCACAAACCTGCAGAGTTATCAATGATAACTCTCGTCCACAAATATATTGAGGGAAGGCAACGAAGAGGATTTGAAAGCAAGGCAGAATTGCAGGAAACAGATTTCAGGAGGTAGATTCGACTCGCCTTTAAAGCACATGAAAAGCAGCAAAACGTTGACAATGATGCCCTTGGCCAAAAAGGGCGTATGCGTTTTTTCCTGACTATATTCAGGAAAAAACGCATACGCCCTTTTTGGCCAACCAAGCAAGCCGGAAGTGCAAATCAGCACTACAAAGAAGTCTCGCTTGCCATCGGTCAAAAGGGCCATGCTGCCAAAAGTGTAAAAACCAGAAATTCAGGACAGGCCATGGAGACATGGGAGCCTTGCTACGCTGATGGGCAGGATGCCAATTGCCAACAGCCACTCTGGAGAAGTGTACGGTGTGTCCTGAAACATGTAATAAACACAGCTTACAGAGCATAGGGCACTTCCACTCATGGGCGTATAAATTGGGAAAACTAAAAATCAACAAGACACAGGCACCCCAAAGTTTCGGGCTGCTCTGTGTACAAGAACCTCCACTTAGGTACACCTTAAACATGCCAGGAAAGAGAAAAATGGATAAAGAAGTTGTGGTACTTAGGCACAATGGAATATCACTCAGCCATGAAATCAATGTCATAAGGCTAGTAGCAGCATGATGAGTGGATTTAGGGACGAGGATTCTAAGTGAAATAAGTCACACAGAAAAAGACTCTTATCCTAAGATATCACTTATAGAGGGCATGTCAAAATCGCTACACTTGAACTGAAATACAAAACAGAACAGAGTCACACATTTAGAAGACACACTATGGCTGCTTAACGGGAAAGGTGAGGTGGGCTGATGCATAAAACAAGGGTTTGAAATTAGCTCACATACCGTTCCATAAGCCAAATATGTAACAGACAAGACCTCCTCCCTGCTCAGTGAACTGGACTCAACACCCCCTATTCACCGCACAAGAATATATCTGACTAACAAGAATCTTAAAACCTATGTATTGATATCTCTCTGGAGTTGAATCAAGAGGGTGTAAAGCGGCATAAACACAGCAGGGAAAAGCAGCTCAACCCCATTATCAAAATAAATTACTTAAAATGAACGCCATAAAACAAAGACAGTGAAAGAGAGAGAAATTCTTACAAAATCCGTTCGGAGGCTCTGATGCAACCTGGATTGACCATATCTAGACCCACAGCTGGATGAGACATAAGGCTGGACACTCTTGGGGCTGAGAGGTTTGGTGAGGTTGGGTGAGGAAACGCAGACCCTTTAAAGTAATACCGCGGGGTACCCACCCCATGGGTCCCAAATCTCCAGGTTCAAGGGCATCTTCCTACATTGAAAACGTGCATGGGAAACCCAGAAGATGGTACAGCGTGTGATCGGGAAAGGTTTCTAAAACGCACCTCATTTCTCCTCTCCTTGTGCTCAGGTTCGCCATTCCAGCCGCTTTACTAACAATCTCCCTACTTGGAGAATCAGCACCTTGAATCTCCTGTTTGTTTCGTACAGGTTGCAATTTGTCCTGAGGATGAACGGGAAGAGGTGGAACCAAAGAGAGACTAGCTCTAGGTGTTGGGACAGGCACAGGTCACTCTATTTCCCCATCAGGAAGAAGAATGAAGCACAGGCTCAGCCTGCCCCCCGGAACCAGAATAGGGCCTGAAGCAATCCTGCGCTTTTGCGGCCAGCTCCCAAAAAAGCGAGTTGACAAATGGAGCTCAGGGCCACTGCAATTCACAAACCTGCAAAGTTATCAATGATAACTCTCGTCCACAAATATATTGAGGGAAGGCAACGAAGAGGATTTGAAAGCAAGGCAGAATTGCAGGAAACAGATTTCAGGAGGTAGATTCGACTCGCCTTTAAAGCACATGAAAAGCGGCAAAACGTTGACAATGATGCCCTTGGCCAAAAAGGGCGTATGCGTTTTTTCCTGAATATATTCAGGAAAAAACGCATACGCCCTTTTTGGCCAACCAAGCAAGCCGGAAGTGCAAATCAGCACTACAAAGAAGTCTCGCTTGCCATCGGTCAAAAGGGCCATGCTGCCAAAAGTGTAAAAACCAGAAATTCAGGACAGGCCATGGAGACATGGGAGCCTTGCTACGCTGATGGGCGGGATGTCAATTGCCAACAGCCACTCTGGAGAAGTGTACCGTGTGTCCTGAAACATGTAATAAACACAGCTTACAGAGCATAGGGCACTTCCACTCATGGGCGTATAAATTGGGAAAACTAAAAATCAACAAGACACAGGCACCCCAAAGTTTCGGGCTGCTCTGTGTACAAGAACCTCCACTTAGGTACACCTTAAACATGCCAGGAAAGAGAAAAATGGATAAAGAAGTTGTGGTACTTAGGCACAATGGAATATCACTCAGCCATGAAATCAATGTCATAAGGCTAGTAGCAGCATGATGAGTGGATTTAGGGACGAGGATTCTAAGTGAAATAAGTCACACAGAAAAAGACACTTATCCTAAGATATCACTTATAGAGGGCATGTCAAAATCGCTACACTTGAAGTGAATTACAAAACAGAACAGAGTCACATATTTAGAAGACACACTATGGCTGCTTAACGGGAAAGGTGAGGTGGGGTGATGCATAAAACAAGGGTTTGAAATTAGCTCACATACCGTTCCATAAGCCAAATATGTAACAGACAAGACCTCCTCCCTGCTCAGTGAACTGGACTCAACACCCCCTATTCACCGCACAAGAATATATCTGACTAGCAAGAATCTTAAAACCTATGTATTGATATCTCTCTGGAGTTGAATCAAGAGGGTGTAAAGAGGCATAAACACAGCAGGGAAAAGCAGCTCAACCCCATTATCAAAATAAATTACTTAAAATGAACGCCATAAAACAAAGACAGTGAAAGAGAGAGAAATTCTTACAAAATCCGTTCGGAGGCTCTGATGCAACCTGGATTGACCATATCTAGACCCACAGCTGGATGAGACATAAGGCTGGACACTCTTGGGGCTGAGAGGTTTGGTGAGGTTGGGTGAGGAAATGCAGACCCTTTAAAGTAATACCGCGGGGTACCCACCCCATGGGTCCCAAATCTCCAGGTTCAAGGGCATCTTCCTACATTGAAAACGTGCATGGGAAACCCAGAAGATGGTACAGCGTGTGATCGGGAAAGGTTTCTAAAACGCACCTCATTTCTCCTCTCCTTGTGCTCGGGTTCGCCATTCCAGCCGCTTTACTAACAATCTCCCTACTTGGAGAATCAGCACCTTGAAGCTCCTGTTTCTTTCGTACAGGTTGCAATTTGTCCTGAGGATGAACGGGAAGAGGGGGAACCAACGAGAGACTAGCTCTAGGTGTTGGGACAGGCACAGGTCACTCTATTTCCCCATCAGGAAGAAGAATGAAGCACAGGCTCAGCCTGCCCCCCGGAACCAGAATAGGGCCTGAAGCAATCCTGCGCTTTTGCGGCCAGCTCCCAAAAAAGCGAGTTGACAAATGGAGCTCAGGGCCACTGCAATTCACAAACCTGCAGAGTTATCAATGATAACTCTCGTCCACAAATATATTGAGGGAAGGCAACGAAGAGGATTTGAAAGCAAGGCAGAATTGCAGGAAACAGATTTCAGGAGGTAGATTCGACTCGCCTTTAAAGCACATGAAAAGCAGCAAAACGTTGACAATGATGCCCTTGGCCAAAAAGGGCGTATGCGTTTTTTCCTGAATATATTCAGGAAAAAACGCATACGCCCTTTTTGGCCAACCAAGCAAGCCGGAAGTGCAAATCAGCACTACAAAGAAGTCTCGCTTGCCATCGGTCAAAAGGGCCATGCTGCCAAAAGTGTAAAAACCAGAAATTCAGGACAGGCCATGGAGACATGGGAGCCTTGCTACGCTGATGGGCAGGATGCCAATTGCCAACAGCCACTCTGGAGAAGTGTACGGTGTGTCCTGAAACATGTAATAAACACAGCTTACAGAGCATAGGGCACTTCCACTCATGGGCGTATAAATTGGGAAAACTAAAAATCAACAAGACACAGGCACCCCAAAGTTTCGGGCTGCTCTGTGTACAAGAACCTCCACTTAGGTACACCTTAAACATGCCAGGAAAGAGAAAAATGGATAAAGAAGTTGTGGTACTTAGGCACAATGGAATATCACTCAGCCATGAAATCAATGTCATAAGGCTAGTAGCAGCATGATGAGTGGATTTAGGGACGAGGATTCTAAGTGAAATAAGTCACACAGAAAAAGACACTTATCCTAAGATATCACTTATAGAGGGCATGTCAAAATCGCTACACTTGAAGTGAATTACAAAACAGAACAGAGTCACATATTTAGAAGACACACTATGGCTGCTTAACGGGAAAGGTGAGGTGGGCTGATGCATAAAACAAGGGTTTGAAATTAGCTCACATACCGTTCCATAAGCCAAATATGTAACAGACAAGACCTCCTCCCTGCTCAGTGAACTGGACTCAACACCCCCTATTCACCGCACAAGAATATATCTGACTAGCAAGAATCTTAAAACCTATGTATTGATATCTCTCTGGAGTTGAATCAAGAGGGTGTAAAGAGGCATAAACACAGCAGGGAAAAGCAGCTCAACCCCATTATCAAAATAAATTACTTAAAATGAACGCCATAAAACAAAGACAGTGAAAGAGAGAGAAATTCTTACAAAATCCGTTCGGAGGCTCTGATGCAACCTGGATTGACCATATCTAGACCCACAGCTGGATGAGACATAAGGCTGGACACTCTTGGGGCTGAGAGGTTTGGTGAGGTTGGGTGAGGAAACGCAGACCCTTTAAAGTAATACCGCGGGGTACCCACCCCATGGGTCCCAAATCTCCAGGTTCAAGGGCATCTTCCTACATTGAAAACGTGCATGGGAAACCCAGAAGATGGTACAGCGTGTGATCGGGATAGGTTTCTAAAACGCACCTCATTTCTCCTCTCCTTGTGCTCGGGTTCGCCATTCCAGCCGCTTTACTAACAATCTCCCTACTTGGAGAATCAGCACCTTGAAGCTCCTGTTTGTTTCGTACAGGTTGCAATTTGTCCTGAGGATGAACGGGAAGAGGGGGAACCAACGAGAGACTAGCTCTAGGTGTTGGGACAGGCACAGGTCACTCTATTTCCCCATCAGGAAGAAGAATGAAGCACAGGCTCAGCCTGCCCCCCGGAACCAGAATAGGGCCTGAAGCAATCCTGCGCTTTCGCGGCCAGCTCCCAAAAAAGCGAGTTGACAAATGGAGCTCAGGGCCACTGCAATTCACAAACCTGCAGAGTTATCAATGATAACTCTCGTCCACAAATATATTGAGGGAAGGCAACGAAGAGGATTTGAAAGCAAGGCAGAATTGCAGGAAACAGATTTCAGGAGGTAGATTCGACTCGCCTTTAAAGCACATGAAAAGCAGCAAAACGTTGACAATGATGCCCTTGGCCAAAAAGGGCGTATGCGTTTTTTCCTGACTATATTCAGGAAAAAACGCATACGCCCTTTTTGGCCAACCAAGCAAGCCGGAAGTGCAAGTCAGCACTACAAAGAAGTCTCGCTTGCCATCGGTCAAAAGGGCCATGCTGCCAAAAGTGTAAAAACCAGAAATTCAGGACAGGCCATGGAGACATGGGAGCCTTGCTACGCTGATGGGCAGGATGCCAATTGCCAACAGCCACTCTGGAGAAGTGTACGGTGTGTCCTGAAACATGTAATAAACACAGCTTACAGAGCATAGGGCACTTCCACTCATGGGCGTATAAATTGGGAAAACTAAAAATCAACAAGACACAGGCACCCCAAAGTTTCGGGCTGCTCTGTGTACAAGAACCTCCACTTAGGTACACCTTAAACATGCCAGGAAAGAGAAAAATGGATAAAGAAGTTGTGGTACTTAGGCACAATGGAATATCACTCAGCCATGAAATCAATGTCATAAGGCTAGTAGCAGCATGATGAGTGGATTTAGGGACGAGGATTCTAAGTGAAATAAGTCACACAGAAAAAGACTCTTATCCTAAGATATCACTTATAGAGGGCATGTCAAAATCGCTACACTTGAACTGAAATACAAAACAGAACAGAGTCACACATTTAGAAGACACACTATGGCTGCTTAACGGGAAAGGTGAGGTGGGCTGATGCATAAAACAAGGGTTTGAAATTAGCTCACATACCGTTCCATAAGCCAAATATGTAACAGACAAGACCTCCTCCCTGCTCAGTGAACTGGACTCAACACCCCCTATTCACCGCACAAGAATATATCTGACTAACAAGAATCTTAAAACCTATGTATTGATATCTCTCTGGAGTTGAATCAAGAGGGTGTAAAGCGGCATAAACACAGCAGGGAAAAGCAGCTCAACCCCATTATCAAAATAAATTACTTAAAATGAACGCCATAAAACAAAGACAGTGAAAGAGAGAGAAATTCTTACAAAATCCGTTCGGAGGCTCTGATGCAACCTGGATTGACCATATCTAGACCCACAGCTGGATGAGACATAAGGCTGGACACTCTTGGGGCTGAGAGGTTTGGTGAGGTTGGGTGAGGAAACGCAGACCCTTTAAAGTAATACCGCGGGGTACCCACCCCATGGGTCCCAAATCTCCAGGTTCAAGGGCATCTTCCTACATTGAAAACGTGCATGGGAAACCCAGAAGATGGTACAGCGTGTGATCGGGAAAGGTTTCTAAAACGCACCTCATTTCTCCTCTCCTTGTGCTCAGGTTCGCCATTCCAGCCGCTTTACTAACAATCTCCCTACTTGGAGAATCAGCACCTTGAATCTCCTGTTTGTTTCGTACAGGTTGCAATTTGTCCTGAGGATGAACGGGAAGAGGTGGAACCAAAGAGAGACTAGCTCTAGGTGTTGGGACAGGCACAGGTCACTCTATTTCCCCATCAGGAAGAAGAATGAAGCACAGGCTCAGCCTGCCCCCCGGAACCAGAATAGGGCCTGAAGCAATCCTGCGCTTTTGCGGCCAGTTCCCAAAAAAGCGAGTTGACAAATGGAGCTCAGGGCCACTGCAATTCACAAACCTGCAAAGTTATCAATGATAACTCTCGTCCACAAATATATTGAGGGAAGGCAACGAAGAGGATTTGAAAGCAAGGCAGAATTGCAGGAAACAGATTTCAGGAGGTAGATTCGACTCGCCTTTAAAGCACATGAAAAGCGGCAAAACGTTGACAATGATGCCCTTGGCCAAAAAGGGCGTATGCGTTTTTTCCTGAATATATTCAGGAAAAAACGCATACGCCCTTTTTGGCCAACCAAGCAAGCCGGAAGTGCAAATCAGCACTACAAAGAAGTCTCGCTTGCCATCGGTCAAAAGGGCCACGCTGCAAAAAGAGTAAACACCAGAAATTCAGGACAGGCCATGGAGACATGGGAGCCTTGCTAGGCTGAGGGGTGGGATGTCAATTGCCAACAGCCACTCTGGAGAAGTGTACCGTGTGTCCTGAAACATGTAATAAACACAGCTTACAGAGCATAGGGCACTTCCACTCATGGGCGTATAAATTGGGAAAACTAAAAATCAACAAGACACAGGCAACCCAAAGTTTAGGGCTGCTCTGTGTACAAGAACCTCCACTTAGCTACACCTTAAGTATCCCAGGAAAGAGAAAAATGGATAAAGAAGTTGTGGTACTTAGGCACAATGGAATATCACTCAGCCATGAAATCAATGTCATAAGGCTAGTAGCAGCATGATGAGTGGATTTAGGGACGAGGATTCTAAGTGAAATAAGTCACACAGAAAAAGACTCTTATCCTAAGATATCACTTATAGAGGGCATGTCAAAATCGCTACACTTGAAGTGAATTACAAAACAGAACAGAGTCACACATTTAGAAGACACACTATGGCTGCTTAACGGGAAAGGTGAGGTGGGCTGATGCATAAAACAAGGGTTTGAAATTAGCTCACATACCGTTCCATAAGCCAAATATGTAACAGACAAGACCTCCTCCCTGCTCAGTGAACTGGACTCAACACCCCCTATTCACCGCACAAGAATATATCTGACTAACAAGAATCTTAAAACCTATGTATTGATATCTCTCTGGAGTTGAATCAAGAGGGTGTAAAGCGGCATAAACACAGCAGGGAAAAGCAGCTCAACCCCATTATCAAAATAAATTACTTAAAATGAACGCCATAAAACAAAGACAGTGAAAGAGAGAGAAATTCTTACAAAATCCGTTCGGAGGCTCTGATGCAACCTGGATTGACCATATCTAGACCCACAGCTGGATGAGACATAAGGCTGGACACTCTTGGGGCTGAGAGGTTTGGTGAGGTTGGGTGAGGAAACGCAGACCCTTTAAAGTAATACCGCGGGGTACCCACCCCATGGGTCCCAAATCTCCAGGTTCAAGGGCATCTTCCTACATTGAAAACGTGCATGGGAAACCCAGAAGATGGTACAGCGTGTGATCGGGAAAGGTTTCTAAAACGCACCTCATTTCTCCTCTCCTTGTGCTCAGGTTCGCCATTCCAGCCGCTTTACTAACAATCTCCCTACTTGGAGAATCAGCACCTTGAATCTCCTGTTTGTTTCGTACAGGTTGCAATTTGTCCTGAGGATGAACGGGAAGAGGTGGAACCAAAGAGAGACTAGCTCTAGGTGTTGGGACAGGCACAGGTCACTCTATTTCCCCATCAGGAAGAAGAATGAAGCACAGGCTCTGCCTGCCCACCGGAACCAGAATAGGGCCTGAAGCAATCCTGCGCTTTTGCGGCCAGCTCCCAAAAAAGCGAGTTGACAAATGGAGCTCAGGGCCACTGCAATTCACAAACCTGCAGAGTTATAAATGATAACTCTCGTCCACAAATATATTGAGGGAAGGCAACGAAGAGGATTTGAAAGCAAGGCAGAATTGCAGGAAACAGATTTCAGGAGGTAGATTCGACTCGCCTTTAAAGCACATGAAAAGCGGCAAAACGTTGACAATGATGCCCTTGGCCAAAAAGGGCGTATGCGTTTTTTGCTGAATATATTCAGGAAAAAACGCATACGCCCTTTTTGGCCAACCAAGCAAGCCGGAAGTGCAAATCAGCACTACAAAGAAGTCTCGCTTGCCATCGGTCAAAGGGGCCACGCTGCAAAAAGAGTAAACACCAGAAATGCAGGACAGGCCATGGAGACATGGGAGCTTTGCTAGGCTGAGGGGTGGGATGTCAATTGCCAACAGCCACTCTGGAGAAGTGTACGGTGTGTCCTGAAACATGTAATAAACACAGCTTACAGAGCATAGGGCACTTCCACTCATGGGCGTATAAATTGGGAAAACTAAAAATCAACAAGACACAGGCACCCCAAAGTTTAGGGCTGCTCTGTGTACAAGAACCTCCACTTAGCTACACCTTAAGTATCCCAGGAAAGAGAAAAATGGATAAAGAAGTTGTGGTACTTAGGCACAATGGAATATCACTCAGCCATGAAATCAATGTCATAAGGCTAGTAGCAGCATGATGAGTGGATTTAGGGACGAGGATTCTAAGTGAAATAAGTCACACAGAAAAAGACACTTATCCTAAGATATCACTTATAGAGGGCATGTCAAAATCGCTACACTTGAAGTGAATTACAAAACAGAACAGAGTCACACATTTAGAAGACACACTATGGCTGCTTAACGGGAAAGGTGAGGTGGGCTGATGCATAAAACAAGGGTTTGAAATTAGCTCACATACCGTTCCATAAGCCAAATATGTAACAGACAAGACCTCCTCCCTGCTCAGTGAACTGGACTCAACACCCCCTATTCACCGCACAAGAATATATCTGACTAGCAAGAATCTTAAAACCTATGTATTGATATCTCTCTGGAGTTGAATCAAGAGGGTGTAAAGAGGCATAAACACAGCAGGGAAAAGCAGCTCAACCCCATTATCAAAATAAATTACTTAAAATGAACGCCATAAAACAAAGACAGTGAAAGAGAGAGAAATTCTTACAAAATCCGTTCGGAGGCTCTGATGCAACCTGGATTGACCATATCTAGACCCACAGCTGGATGAGACATAAGGCTGGACACTCTTGGGGCTGAGAGGTTTGGTGAGGTTGGGTGAGGAAATGCAGACCCTTTAAAGTAATACCGCGGGGTACCCACCCCATGGGTCCCAAATCTCCAGGTTCAAGGGCATCTTCCTACATTGAAAACGTGCATGGGAAACCCAGAAGATGGTACAGCGTGTGATCGGGAAAGGTTTCTAAAACGCACCTCATTTCTCCTCTCCTTGTGCTCGGGTTCGCCATTCCAGCCGCTTTACTAACAATCTCCCTACTTGGAGAATCAGCACCTTGAAGCTCCTGTTTCTTTCGTACAGGTTGCAATTTGTCCTGAGGATGAACGGGAAGAGGGGGAACCAACGAGAGACTAGCTCTAGGTGTTGGGACTGGCACAGGTCACTCTATTTCCCCATCAGGAAGAAGAATGAAGCACAGGCTCAGCCTGCCCCCCGGAACCAGAAGAGGGCCTGAAGCAATCCTGCGCTTTCGCGGCCAGCTCCCAAAAAAGCGAGTTGACAAATGGAGCTCAGGGCCACTGCAATTCACAAACCTGCAGAGTTATCAATGATAACTCTCGTCCACAAATATATTGAGGGCAGGCAACGAAGAGGATTTGAAAGCAAGGCAGAATTGCAGGAAACAGATTTCAGGAGGTAGATTCGACTCGCCTTTAAAGCACATGAAAAGCAGCAAAACGTTGACAATGATGCCCTTGGCCAAAAAGGGCGTATGCGTTTTTTCCTGAATATATTCAGGAAAAAACGCATATGCCCTTTTTGGCCAACCAAGCCAGCCGGAAGTGCAAATCAGCACTACAAAGAAGTCTCGCTTGCCATCGGTCAAAAGGGCCACGCTGCAAAAAGAGTAAACACCAGAAATGCAGGACAGGCCATGGAGACATGGGAGCCTTGCTAGGCTGAGGGGTGGGATGTCAATTGCCAACAGCCACTCTGGAGAAGTGTACGGTGTGTCCTGAAACATGTAATAAACACAGCTTACAGAGCATAGGGCACTTCCACTCATGGGCGTATAAATTGGGAAAACTAAAAATCAACAAGACACAGGCACCCCAAAGTTTCGGGCTGCTCTGTGTACAAGAACCTCCACTTAGGTACACCTTAAACATGCCAGGAAAGAAAAAATGGATAAAGAAGTTGTGGTACTTAGGCACAATGGAATATCACTCAGCCATGAAATCAATGTCATAAGGCTAGTAGCAGCATGATGAGTGGATTTAGGGACGAGGATTCTAAGTGAAATAAGTCACACAGAAAAAGACACTTATCCTAAGATATCACTTATAGAGGGCATGTCAAAATCGCTACACTTGAAGTGAATTACAAAACAGAACAGAGTCACATATTTAGAAGACACACTATGGCTGCTTAACGGGAAAGGTGAGGTGGGCTGATGCATAAAACAAGGGTTTGAAATTAGCTCACATACCGTTCCATAAGCCAAATATGTAACAGACAAGACCTCCTCCCTGCTCAGTGAACTGGACTCAACACCCCCTATTCACCGCACAAGAATATATCTGACTAGCAAGAATCTTAAAACCTATGTATTGATATCTCTCTGGAGTTGAATCAAGAGGGTGTAAAGAGGCATAAACACAGCAGGGAAAAGCAGCTCAACCCCATTATCAAAATAAATTACTTAAAATGAACGCCATAAAACAAAGACAGTGAAAGAGAGAGAAATTCTTACAAAATCCGTTCGGAGGCTCTGATGCAACCTGGATTGACCATATCTAGACCCACAGCTGGATGAGACATAAGGCTGGACACTCTTGGGGCTGAGAGGTTTGGTGAGGTTGGGTGAGGAAACGCAGACCCTTTAAAGTAATACCGCGGGGTACCCACCCCATGGGTCCCAAATCTCCAGGTTCAAGGGCATCTTCCTACATTGAAAACGTGCATGGGAAACCCAGAAGATGGTACAGCGTGTGATCGGGATAGGTTTCTAAAACGCACCTCATTTCTCCTCTCCTTGTGCTCGGGTTCGCCATTCCAGCCGCTTTACTAACAATCTCCCTACTTGGAGAATCAGCACCTTGAAGCTCCTGTTTGTTTCGTACAGGTTGCAATTTGTCCTGAGGATGAACGGGAAGAGGGGGAACCAACGAGAGACTAGCTCTAGGTGTTGGGACAGGCACAGGTCACTCTATTTCCCCATCAGGAAGAAGAATGAAGCACAGGCTCAGCCTGCCCCCCGGAACCAGAATAGGGCCTGAAGCAATCCTGCGCTTTCGCGGCCAGCTCCCAAAAAAGCGAGTTGACAAATGGAGCTCAGGGCCACTGCAATTCACAAACCTGCAGAGTTATCAATGATAACTCTCGTCCACAAATATATTGAGGGAAGGCAACGAAGAGGATTTGAAAGCAAGGCAGAATTGCAGGAAACAGATTTCAGGAGGTAGATTCGACTCGCCTTTAAAGCACATGAAAAGCAGCAAAACGTTGACAATGATGCCCTTGGCCAAAAAGGGCGTATGCGTTTTTTCCTGACTATATTCAGGAAAAAACGCATACGCCCTTTTTGGCCAACCAAGCAAGCCGGAAGTGCAAATCAGCACTACAAAGAAGTCTCGCTTGCCATCGGTCAAAAGGGCCATGCTGCCAAAAGTGTAAAAACCAGAAATTCAGGACAGGCCATGGAGACATGGGAGCCTTGCTACGCTGATGGGCAGGATGCCAATTGCCAACAGCCACTCTGGAGAAGTGTACGGTGTGTCCTGAAACATGTAATAAACACAGCTTACAGAGCATAGGGCACTTCCACTCATGGGCGTATAAATTGGGAAAACTAAAAATCAACAAGACACAGGCACCCCAAAGTTTCGGGCTGCTCTGTGTACAAGAACCTCCACTTAGGTACACCTTAAACATGCCAGGAAAGAGAAAAATGGATAAAGAAGTTGTGGTACTTAGGCACAATGGAATATCACTCAGCCATGAAATCAATGTCATAAGGCTAGTAGCAGCATGATGAGTGGATTTAGGGACGAGGATTCTAAGTGAAATAAGTCACACAGAAAAAGACTCTTATCCTAAGATATCACTTATAGAGGGCATGTCAAAATCGCTACACTTGAACTGAAATACAAAACAGAACAGAGTCACACATTTAGAAGACACACTATGGCTGCTTAACGGGAAAGGTGAGGTGGGCTGATGCATAAAACAAGGGTTTGAAATTAGCTCACATACCGTTCCATAAGCCAAATATGTAACAGACAAGACCTCCTCCCTGCTCAGTGAACTGGACTCAACACCCCCTATTCACCGCACAAGAATATATCTGACTAACAAGAATCTTAAAACCTATGTATTGATATCTCTCTGGAGTTGAATCAAGAGGGTGTAAAGCGGCATAAACACAGCAGGGAAAAGCAGCTCAACCCCATTATCAAAATAAATTACTTAAAATGAACGCCATAAAACAAAGACAGTGAAAGAGAGAGAAATTCTTACAAAATCCGTTCGGAGGCTCTGATGCAACCTGGATTGACCATATCTAGACCCACAGCTGGATGAGACATAAGGCTGGACACTCTTGGGGCTGAGAGGTTTGGTGAGGTTGGGTGAGGAAACGCAGACCCTTTAAAGTAATACCGCGGGGTACCCACCCCATGGGTCCCAAATCTCCAGGTTCAAGGGCATCTTCCTACATTGAAAACGTGCATGGGAAACCCAGAAGATGGTACAGCGTGTGATCGGGAAAGGTTTCTAAAACGCACCTCATTTCTCCTCTCCTTGTGCTCAGGTTCGCCATTCCAGCCGCTTTACTAACAATCTCCCTACTTGGAGAATCAGCACCTTGAATCTCCTGTTTGTTTCGTACAGGTTGCAATTTGTCCTGAGGATGAACGGGAAGAGGTGGAACCAAAGAGAGACTAGCTCTAGGTGTTGGGACAGGCACAGGTCACTCTATTTCCCCATCAGGAAGAAGAATGAAGCACAGGCTCAGCCTGCCCCCCGGAACCAGAATAGGGCCTGAAGCAATCCTGCGCTTTTGCGGCCAGCTCCCAAAAAAGCGAGTTGACAAATGGAGCTCAGGGCCACTGCAATTCACAAACCTGCAAAGTTATCAATGATAACTCTCGTCCACAAATATATTGAGGGAAGGCAACGAAGAGGATTTGAAAGCAAGGCAGAATTGCAGGAAACAGATTTCAGGAGGTAGATTCGACTCGCCTTTAAAGCACATGAAAAGCGGCAAAACGTTGACAATGATGCCCTTGGCCAAAAAGGGCGTATGCGTTTTTTCCTGAATATATTCAGGAAAAAACGCATACGCCCTTTTTGGCCAACCAAGCAAGCCGGAAGTGCAAATCAGCACTACAAAGAAGTCTCGCTTGCCATCGGTCAAAAGGGCCACGCTGCAAAAAGAGTAAACACCAGAAATGCAGGACAGGCCATGGAGACATGGGAGCCTTGCTAGGCTGAGGGGTGGGATGTCAATTGCCAACAGCCACTCTGGAGAAGTGTACGGTGTGTCCTGAAACATGTAATAAACACAGCTTACAGAGCATAGGGCACTTCCACTCATGGGCGTATAAATTGGGAAAACTAAAAATCAACAAGACACAGGCAACCCAAAGTTTAGGGCTGCTCTGTGTACAAGAACCTCCACTTAGCTACACCTTAAGTATCCCAGGAAAGAGAAAAATGGATAAAGAAGTTGTGGTACTTAGGCACAATGGAATATCACTCAGCCATGAAATCAATGTCATAAGGCTAGTAGCAGCATGATGAGTGGATTTAGGGACGAGGATTCTAAGTGAAATAAGTCACACAGAAAAAGACTCTTATCCTAAGATATCACTTATAGAGGGCATGTCAAAATCGCTACACTTGAAGTGAATTACAAAACAGAACAGAGTCACACATTTAGAAGACACACTATGGCTGCTTAACGGGAAAGGTGAGGTGGGCTGATGCATAAAACAAGGGTTTGAAATTAGCTCACATACCGTTCCATAAGCCAAATATGTAACAGACAAGACCTCCTCCCTGCTCAGTGAACTGGACTCAACACCCCCTATTCACCGCACAAGAATATATCTGACTAACAAGAATCTTAAAACCTATGTATTGATATCTCTCTGGAGTTGAATCAAGAGGGTGTAAAGCGGCATAAACACAGCAGGGAAAAGCAGCTCAACCCCATTATCAAAATAAATTACTTAAAATGAACGCCATAAAACAAAGACAGTGAAAGAGAGAGAAATTCTTACAAAATCCGTTCGGAGGCTCTGATGCAACCTGGATTGACCATATCTAGACCCACAGCTGGATGAGACATAAGGCTGGACACTCTTGGGGCTGAGAGGTTTGGTGAGGTTGGGTGAGGAAACGCAGACCCTTTAAAGTAATACCGCGGGGTACCCACCCCATGGGTCCCAAATCTCCAGGTTCAAGGGCATCTTCCTACATTGAAAACGTGCATGGGAAACCCAGAAGATGGTACAGCGTGTGATCGGGAAAGGTTTCTAAAACGCACCTCATTTCTCCTCTCCTTGTGCTCAGGTTCGCCATTCCAGCCGCTTTACTAACAATCTCCCTACTTGGAGAATCAGCACCTTGAATCTCCTGTTTGTTTCGTACAGGTTGCAATTTGTCCTGAGGATGAACGGGAAGAGGTGGAACCAAAGAGAGACTAGCTCTAGGTGTTGGGACAGGCACAGGTCACTCTATTTCCCCATCAGGAAGAAGAATGAAGCACAGGCTCTGCCTGCCCACCGGAACCAGAATAGGGCCTGAAGCAATCCTGCGCTTTTGCGGCCAGCTCCCAAAAAAGCGAGTTGACAAATGGAGCTCAGGGCCACTGCAATTCACAAACCTGCAGAGTTATAAATGATAACTCTCGTCCACAAATATATTGAGGGAAGGCAACGAAGAGGATTTGAAAGCAAGGCAGAATTGCAGGAAACAGATTTCAGGAGGTAGATTCGACTCGCCTTTAAAGCACATGAAAAGCGGCAAAACGTTGACAATGATGCCCTTGGCCAAAAAGGGCGTATGCGTTTTTTGCTGAATATATTCAGGAAAAAACGCATACGCCCTTTTTGGCCAACCAAGCAAGCCGGAAGTGCAAATCAGCACTACAAAGAAGTCTCGCTTGCCATCGGTCAAAGGGGCCACGCTGCAAAAAGAGTAAACACCAGAAATGCAGGACAGGCCATGGAGACATGGGAGCTTTGCTAGGCTGAGGGGTGGGATGTCAATTGCCAACAGCCACTCTGGAGAAGTGTACGGTGTGTCCTGAAACATGTAATAAACACAGCTTACAGAGCATAGGGCACTTCCACTCATGGGCGTATAAATTGGGAAAACTAAAAATCAACAAGACACAGGCAACCCAAAGTTTAGGGCTGCTCTGTGTACAAGAACCTCCACTTAGCTACACCTTAAGTATCCCAGGAAAGAGAAAAATGGATAAAGAAGTTGTGGTACTTAGGCACAATGGAATATCACTCAGCCATGAAATCAATGTCATAAGGCTAGTAGCAGCATGATGAGTGGATTTAGGGACGAGGATTCTAAGTGAAATAAGTCACACAGAAAAAGACACTTATCCTAAGATATCACTTATAGAGGGCATGTCAAAATCGCTACACTTGAAGTGAATTACAAAACAGAACAGAGTCACACATTTAGAAGACACACTATGGCTGCTTAACGGGAAAGGTGAGGTGGGCTGATGCATAAAACAAGGGTTTGAAATTAGCTCACATACCGTTCCATAAGCCAAATATGTAACAGACAAGACCTCCTCCCTGCTCAGTGAACTGGACTCAACACCCCCTATTCACCGCACAAGAATATATCTGACTAGCAAGAATCTTAAAACCTATGTATTGATATCTCTCTGGAGTTGAATCAAGAGGGTGTAAAGAGGCATAAACACAGCAGGGAAAAGCAGCTCAACCCCATTATCAAAATAAATTACTTAAAATGAACGCCATAAAACAAAGACAGTGAAAGAGAGAGAAATTCTTACAAAATCCGTTCGGAGGCTCTGATGCAACCTGGATTGACCATATCTAGACCCACAGCTGGATGAGACATAAGGCTGGACACTCTTGGGGCTGAGAGGTTTGGTGAGGTTGGGTGAGGAAATGCAGACCCTTTAAAGTAATACCGCGGGGTACCCACCCCATGGGTCCCAAATCTCCAGGTTCAAGGGCATCTTCCTACATTGAAAACGTGCATGGGAAACCCAGAAGATGGTACAGCGTGTGATCGGGAAAGGTTTCTAAAACGCACCTCATTTCTCCTCTCCTTGTGCTCGGGTTCGCCATTCCAGCCGCTTTACTAACAATCTCCCTACTTGGAGAATCAGCACCTTGAAGCTCCTGTTTCTTTCGTACAGGTTGCAATTTGTCCTGAGGATGAACGGGAAGAGGGGGAACCAACGAGAGACTAGCTCTAGGTGTTGGGACTGGCACAGGTCACTCTATTTCCCCATCAGGAAGAAGAATGAAGCACAGGCTCAGCCTGCCCCCCGGAACCAGAAGAGGGCCTGAAGCAATCCTGCGCTTTCGCGGCCAGCTCCCAAAAAAGCGAGTTGACAAATGGAGCTCAGGGCCACTGCAATTCACAAACCTGCAGAGTTATCAATGATAACTCTCGTCCACAAATATATTGAGGGCAGGCAACGAAGAGGATTTGAAAGCAAGGCAGAATTGCAGGAAACAGATTTCAGGAGGTAGATTCGACTCGCCTTTAAAGCACATGAAAAGCAGCAAAACGTTGACAATGATGCCCTTGGCCAAAAAGGGCGTATGCGTTTTTTCCTGAATATATTCAGGAAAAAACGCATACGCCCTTTTTGGCCAACCAAGCCAGCCGGAAGTGCAAATCAGCACTACAAAGAAGTCTCGCTTGCCATCGGTCAAAAGGGCCACGCTGCAAAAAGAGTAAACACCAGAAATGCAGGACAGGCCATGGAGACATGGGAGCCTTGCTAGGCTGAGGGGTGGGATGTCAATTGCCAACAGCCACTCTGGAGAAGTGTACGGTGTGTCCTGAAACATGTAATAAACACAGCTTACAGAGCATAGGGCACTTCCACTCATGGGCGTATAAATTGGGAAAACTAAAAATCAACAAGACACAGGCAACCCAAAGTTTAGGGCTGCTCTGTGTACAAGAACCTCCACTTAGCTACACCTTAAGTATCCCAGGAAAGAGAAAAATGGATAAAGAAGTTGTGGTACTTAGGCACAATGGAATATCACTCAGCCATGAAATCAATGTCATAAGGCTAGTAGCAGCATGATGAGTGGATTTAGGGACGAGGATTCTAAGTGAAATAAGTCACACAGAAAAAGACTCTTATCCTAAGATATCACTTATAGAGGGCATGTCAAAATCGCTACACTTGAACTGAATTACAAAACAGAACAGAGTCACACATTTAGAAGACACACTATGGCTGCTTAACGGGAAAGGTGAGGTGGGCTGATGCATAAAACAAGGGTTTGAAATTAGCTCACATACCGTTCCATAAGCCAAATATGTAACAGACAAGACCTCCTCCCTGCTCAGTGAACTGGACTCAACACCCCCTATTCACCGCACAAGAATATATCTGACTAACAAGAATCTTAAAACCTATGTATTGATATCTCTCTGGAGTTGAATCAAGAGGGTGTAAAGCGGCATAAACACAGCAGGGAAAAGCAGCTCAACCCCATTATCAAAATAAATTACTTAAAATGAACGCCATAAAACAAAGACAGTGAAAGAGAGAGAAATTCTTACAAAATCCGTTCGGAGGCTCTGATGCAACCTGGATTGACCATATCTAGACCCACAGCTGGATGAGACATAAGGCTGGACACTCTTGGGGCTGAGAGGTTTGGTGAGGTTGGGTGAGGAAACGCAGACCCTTTAAAGTAATACCGCGGGGTACCCACCCCATGGGTCCCAAATCTCCAGGTTCAAGGGCATCTTCCTACATTGAAAACGTGCATGGGAAACCCAGAAGATGGTACAGCGTGTGATCGGGAAAGGTTTCTAAAACGCACCTCATTTCTCCTCTCCTTGTGCTCAGGTTCGCCATTCCAGCCGCTTTATTAACAATCTCCCTACTTGGAGAATCAGCACCTTGAATCTCCTGTTTGTTTCGTACAGGTTGCAATTTGTCCTGAGGATGAACGGGAAGAGGTGGAACCAAAGAGAGACTAGCTCTAGGTGTTGGGACAGGCACAGGTCACTCTATTTCCCCATCAGGAAGAAGAATGAAGCACAGGCTCTGCCTGCCCACCGGAACCAGAATAGGGCCTGAAGCAATCCTGCGCTTTTGCGGCCAGCTCCCAAAAAAGCGAGTTGACAAATGGAGCTCAGGGCCACTGCAATTCACAAACCTGCAGAGTTATAAATGATAACTCTCGTCCACAAATATATTGAGGGAAGGCAACGAAGAGGATTTGAAAGCAAGGCAGAATTGCAGGAAACAGATTTCAGGAGGTAGATTCGACTCGCCTTTAAAGCACATGAAAAGCGGCAAAACGTTGACAATGATGCCCTTGGCCAAAAAGGGCGTATGCGTTTTTTGCTGAATATATTCAGGAAAAAACGCATACGCCCTTTTTGGCCAACCAAGCAAGCCGGAAGTGCAAATCAGCACTACAAAGAAGTCTCGCTTGCCATCGGTCAAAGGGGCCACGCTGCAAAAAGAGTAAACACCAGAAATGCAGGACAGGCCATGGAGACATGGGAGCTTTGCTAGGCTGAGGGGTGGGATGTCAATTGCCAACAGCCACTCTGGAGAAGTGTACGGTGTGTCCTGAAACATGTAATAAACACAGCTTACAGAGCATAGGGCACTTCCACTCATGGGCGTATAAATTGGGAAAACTAAAAATCAACAAGACACAGGCACCCCAAAGTTTAGGGCTGCTCTGTGTACAAGAACCTCCACTTAGCTACACCTTAAGTATCCCAGGAAAGAGAAAAATGGATAAAGAAGTTGTGGTACTTAGGCACAATGGAATATCACTCAGCCATGAAATCAATGTCATAAGGCTAGTAGCAGCATGATGAGTGGATTTAGGGACGAGGATTCTAAGTGAAATAAGTCACACAGAAAAAGACACTTATCCTAAGATATCACTTATAGAGGGCATGTCAAAATCGCTACACTTGAAGTGAATTACAAAACAGAACAGAGTCACACATTTAGAAGACACACTATGGCTGCTTAACGGGAAAGGTGAGGTGGGGTGATGCATAAAACAAGGGTTTGAAATTAGCTCACATACCGTTCCATAAGCCAAATATGTAACAGACAAGACCTCCTCCCTGCTCAGTGAACTGGACTCAACACCCCCTATTCACCGCACAAGAATATATCTGACTAGCAAGAATCTTAAAACCTATGTATTGATATCTCTCTGGAGTTGAATCAAGAGGGTGTAAAGAGGCATAAACACAGCAGGGAAAAGCAGCTCAACCCCATTATCAAAATAAATTACTTAAAATGAACGCCATAAAACAAAGACAGTGAAAGAGAGAGAAATTCTTACAAAATCCGTTCGGAGGCTCTGATGCAACCTGGATTGACCATATCTAGACCCACAGCTGGATGAGACATAAGGCTGGACACTCTTGGGGCTGAGAGGTTTGGTGAGGTTGGGTGAGGAAACGCAGACCCTTTAAAGTAATACCGCGGGGTACCCACCCCATGGGTCCCAAATCTCCAGGTTCAAGGGCATCTTCCTACATTGAAAACGTGCATGGGAAACCCAGAAGATGGTACAGCGTGTGATCGGGAAAGGTTTCTAAAACGCACCTCATTTCTCCTCTCCTTGTGCTCGGGTTCGCCATTCCAGCCGCTTTACTAACAATCTCCCTACTTGGAGAATCAGCACCTTGAAGCTCCTGTTTCTTTCGTACAGGTTGCAATTTGTCCTGAGGATGAACGGGAAGAGGGGGAACCAACGAGAGACTAGCTCTAGGTGTTGGGACTGGCACAGGTCACTCTATTTCCCCATCAGGAAGAAGAATGAAGCACAGGCTCAGCCTGCCCCCCGGAACCAGAATAGGGCCTGAAGCAATCCTGCGCTTTCGCGGCCAGCTCCCAAAAAAGCGAGTTGACAAATGGAGCTCAGGGCCACTGCAATTCACAAACCTGCAGAGTTATCAATGATAACTCTCGTCCACAAATATAGTGAGGGAAGGCAACGAAGAGGATTTGAAAGCAAGGCAGAATTGCAAGAAACAGATTTCAGGAGGTAGATTCGACTCGCCTTTAAAGCACATGAAAAGCAGCAAAACGTTGACAATGATGCCCTTGGCCAAAAAGGGCGTATGCGTTTTTTGCTGAATATATTCAGGAAAAAACGCATACGCCCTTTTTGGCCAACCAAGCAAGCCGGAAGTGCAAATCAGCACTACAAAGAAGTCTCGCTTGCCATCGGTCAAAAGGGCCATGCTGCCAAAAGTGTAAAAACCAGAAATTCAGGACAGGCCATGGAGACATGGGAGCCTTGCTACGCTGATGGGCAGGATGCCAATTGCCAACAGCCACTCTGGAGAAGTGTACGGTGTGGCCTGAAACATGTAATAAACACAGCTTACAGAGCATAGGGCACTTCCACTCATGGGCGTATAAATTGGGAAAACTAAAAATCAACAAGACACAGGCACCCCAAAGTTTCGGGCTGCTCTGTGTACAAGAACCTCCACTTAGCTACACCTTAAGTATCCCAGGAAAGAGAAAAATGGATAAAGAAGTTGTGGTACTTAGGCACAATGGAATATCACTCAGCCATGAAATCAATGTCATAAGGCTAGTAGCAGCATGATGAGTGGATTTAGGGACGAGGATTCTAAGTGAAATAAGTCACACAGAAAAAGACACTTATCCTAAGATATCACTTATAGAGGGCATGTCAAAATCGCTACACTTGAAGTGAATTACAAAACAGAACAGAGTCACATATTTAGAAGACACACTATGGCTGCTTAACGGGAAAGGTGAGGTGGGGTGATGCATAAAACAAGGGTTTGAAATTAGCTCACATACCGTTCCATAAGCCAAATATGTAACAGACAAGACCTCCTCCCTGCTCAGTGAACTGGACTCAACACCCCCTATTCACCGCACAAGAATATATCTGACTAGCAAGAATCTTAAAACCTATGTATTGATATCTCTCTGGAGTTGAATCAAGAGGGTGTAAAGAGGCATAAACACAGCAGGGAAAAGCAGCTCAACCCCATTATCAAAATAAATTACTTAAAATGAACGCCATAAAACAAAGACAGTGAAAGAGAGAGAAATTCTTACAAAATCCGTTCGGAGGCTCTGATGCAACCTGGATTGACCATATCTAGACCCACAGCTGGATGAGACATAAGGCTGGACACTCTTGGGGCTGAGAGGTTTGGTGAGGTTGGGTGAGGAAATGCAGACCCTTTAAAGTAATACCGCGGGGTACCCACCCCATGGGTCCCAAATCTCCAGGTTCAAGGGCATCTTCCTACATTGAAAACGTGCATGGGAAACCCAGAAGATGGTACAGCGTGTGATCGGGAAAGGTTTCTAAAACGCACCTCATTTCTCCTCTCCTTGTGCTCGGGTTCGCCATTCCAGCCGCTTTACTAACAATCTCCCTACTTGGAGAATCAGCACCTTGAAGCTCCTGTTTCTTTCGTACAGGTTGCAATTTGTCCTGAGGATGAACGGGAAGAGGGGGAACCAACGAGAGACTAGCTCTAGGTGTTGGGACTGGCACAGGTCACTCTATTTCCCCATCAGGAAGAAGAATGAAGCACAGGCTCAGCCTGCCCCCCGGAACCAGAATAGGGCCTGAAGCAATCCTGCGCTTTCGCGGCCAGCTCCCAAAAAAGCGAGTTGACAAATGGAGCTCAGGGCCACTGCAATTCACAAACCTGCAGAGTTATCAATGATAACTCTCGTCCACAAATATATTGAGGGAAGGCAACGAAGAGGATTTGAAAGCAAGGCAGAATTGCAGGAAACAGATTTCAGGAGGTAGATTCGACTCGCCTTTAAAGCACATGAAAAGCAGCAAAACGTTGACAATGATGCCCTTGGCCAAAAAGGGCGTATGCGTTTTTTCCTGAATATATTCAGGAAAAAACGCATACGCCCTTTTTGGCCAACCAAGCAAGCCGGAAGTGCAAATCAGCACTACAAAGAAGTCTCGCTTGCCATCGGTCAAAAGGGCCATGCTGCCAAAAGTGTAAAAACCAGAAATTCAGGACAGGCCATGGAGACATGGGAGCCTTGCTACGCTGATGGGCAGGATGCCAATTGCCAACAGCCACTCTGGAGAAGTGTACGGTGTGTCCTGAAACATGTAATAAACACAGCTTACAGAGCATAGGGCACTTCCACTCATGGGCGTATAAATTGGGAAAACTAAAAATCAACAAGACACAGGCACCCCAAAGTTTCGGGCTGCTCTGTGTACAAGAACCTCCACTTAGGTACACCTTAAACATGCCAGGAAAGAGAAAAATGGATAAAGAAGTTGTGGTACTTAGGCACAATGGAATATCACTCAGCCATGAAATCAATGTCATAAGGCTAGTAGCAGCATGATGAGTGGATTTAGGGACGAGGATTCTAAGTGAAATAAGTCACACAGAAAAAGACACTTATCCTAAGATATCACTTATAGAGGGCATGTCAAAATCGCTACACTTGAAGTGAATTACAAAACAGAACAGAGTCACATATTTAGAAGACACACTATGGCTGCTTAACGGGAAAGGTGAGGTGGGGTGATGCATAAAACAAGGGTTTGAAATTAGCTCACATACCGTTCCATAAGCCAAATATGTAACAGACAAGACCTCCTCCCTGCTCAGTGAACTGGACTCAACACCCCCTATTCACCGCACAAGAATATATCTGACTAGCAAGAATCTTAAAACCTATGTATTGATATCTCTCTGGAGTTGAATCAAGAGGGTGTAAAGAGGCATAAACACAGCAGGGAAAAGCAGCTCAACCCCATTATCAAAATAAATTACTTAAAATGAACGCCATAAAACAAAGACAGTGAAAGAGAGAGAAATTCTTACAAAATCCGTTCGGAGGCTCTGATGCAACCTGGATTGACCATATCTAGACCCACAGCTGGATGAGACATAAGGCTGGACACTCTTGGGGCTGAGAGGTTTGGTGAGGTTGGGTGAGGAAATGCAGACCCTTTAAAGTAATACCGCGGGGTACCCACCCCATGGGTCCCAAATCTCCAGGTTCAAGGGCATCTTCCTACATTGAAAACGTGCATGGGAAACCCAGAAGATGGTACAGCGTGTGATCGGGAAAGGTTTCTAAAACGCACCTCATTTCTCCTCTCCTTGTGCTCGGGTTCGCCATTCCAGCCGCTTTACTAACAATCTCCCTACTTGGAGAATCAGCACCTTGAAGCTCCTGTTTCTTTCGTACAGGTTGCAATTTGTCCTGAGGATGAACGGGAAGAGGGGGAACCAACGAGAGACTAGCTCTAGGTGTTGGGACTGGCACAGGTCACTCTATTTCCCCATCAGGAAGAAGAATGAAGCACAGGCTCAGCCTGCCCCCCGGAACCAGAAGAGGGCCTGAAGCAATCCTGCGCTTTCGCGGCCAGCTCCCAAAAAAGCGAGTTGACAAATGGAGCTCAGGGCCACTGCAATTCACAAACCTGCAGAGTTATCAATGATAACTCTCGTCCACAAATATAGTGAGGGAAGGCAACGAAGAGGATTTGAAAGCAAGGCAGAATTGCAGGAAACAGATTTCAGGAGGTAGATTCGACTCGCCTTTAAAGCACATGAAAAGCGGCCAAACGTTGACAATGATGCCCTTGGCCAAAAAGGGTGTATGCGTTTTTTCCTGTATATATTCAGGAAAAAACGCATACGCCCTTTTTGGCCAACCAAGCAAGCCGGAAGTGCAAATCAGCACTACAAAGAAGTCTCGCTTGCCATCGGTCAAAAGGGCCATGCTGCCAAAAGTGTAAAAACCAGAAATTCAGGACAGGCCATGGAGACATGGGAGCCTTGCTACGCTGATGGGCAGGATGCCAATTGCCAACAGCCACTCTGGAGAAGTGTACGGTGTGTCCTGAAACATGTAATAAACACAGCTTACAGAGCATAGGGCACTTCCACTCATGGGCGTATAAATTGGGAAAACTAAAAATCAACAAGACACAGGCACCCCAAAGTTTCGGGCTGCTCTGTGTACAAGAACCTCCACTTAGGTACACCTTAAACATGCCAGGAAAGAGAAAAATGGATAAAGAAGTTGTGGTACTTAGGCACAATGGAATATCACTCAGCCATGAAATCAATGTCATAAGGCTAGTAGCAGCATGATGAGTGGATTTAGGGACGAGGATTCTAAGTGAAATAAGTCACACAGAAAAAGACACTTATCCTAAGATATCACTTATAGAGGGCATGTCAAAATCGCTACACTTGAAGTGAATTACAAAACAGAACAGAGTCACATATTTAGAAGACACACTATGGCTGCTTAACGGGAAAGGTGAGGTGGGGTGATGCATAAAACAAGGGTTTGAAATTAGCTCACATACCGTTCCATAAGCCAAATATGTAACAGACAAGACCTCCTCCCTGCTCAGTGAACTGGACTCAACACCCCCTATTCACCGCACAAGAATATATCTGACTAGCAAGAATCTTAAAACCTATGTATTGATATCTCTCTGGAGTTGAATCAAGAGGGTGTAAAGAGGCATAAACACAGCAGGGAAAAGCAGCTCAACCCCATTATCAAAATAAATTACTTAAAATGAACGCCATAAAACAAAGACAGTGAAAGAGAGAGAAATTCTTACAAAATCCGTTCGGAGGCTCTGATGCAACCTGGATTGACCATATCTAGACCCACAGCTGGATGAGACATAAGGCTGGACACTCTTGGGGCTGAGAGGTTTGGTGAGGTTGGGTGAGGAAACGCAGACCCTTTAAAGTAATACCGCGGGGTACCCACCCCATGGGTCCCAAATCTCCAGGTTCAAGGGCATCTTCCTACATTGAAAACGTGCATGGGAAACCCAGAAGATGGTACAGCGTGTGATCGGGAAAGGTTTCTAAAACGCACCTCATTTCTCCTCTCCTTGTGCTCGGGTTCGCCATTCCAGCCGCTTTACTAACAATCTCCCTACTTGGAGAATCAGCACCTTGAAGCTCCTGTTTCTTTCGTACAGGTTGCAATTTGTCCTGAGGATGAACGGGAAGAGGGGGAACCAACGAGAGACTAGCTCTAGGTGTTGGGACTGGCACAGGTCACTCTATTTCCCCATCAGGAAGAAGAATGAAGCACAGGCTCAGCCTGCCCCCCGGAACCAGAATAGGGCCTGAAGCAATCCTGCGCTTTCGCGGCCAGCTCCCAAAAAAGCGAGTTGACAAATGGAGCTCAGGGCCACTGCAATTCACAAACCTGCAGAGTTATCAATGATAACTCTCGTCCACAAATATATTGAGGGAAGGCAACGAAGAGGATTTGAAAGCAAGGCAGAATTGCAGGAAACAGATTTCAGGAGGTAGATTCGACTCGCCTTTAAAGCACATGAAAAGCGGCAAAACGTTGACAATGATGCCCTTGGCCAAAAAGGGCGTATGCGTTTTTTCCTGAATATATTCAGGAAAAAACGCATATGCCCTTTTTGGCCAACCAAGCAAGCCGGAAGTGCAAATCAGCACTACAAAGAAGTCTCGCTTGCCATCGGTCAAAAGGGCCACGCTGCGAAAAGAGTAAACACCAGAAATGCAGGACAGGCCATGGAGACATGGGAGCCTTGCTAGGCTGAGGGGTGGGATGTCAATTGCCAACAGCCACTCTGGAGAAGTGTACGGTGTGTCCAGAAACATGTAATAAACACAGCTTACAGAGCATAGGGCACTTCCACTCATGGGCGTATAAATTGGGAAAACTAAAAATCAACAAGACACAGGCACCCCAAAGTTTAGGGCTGCTCTGTGTACAAGAACCTCCACTTAGCTACACCTTAAGTATCCCAGGAAAGAGAAAAATGGATAAAGAAGTTCTGGTACTTAGGCACAATGGAATATCACTCAGCCATGAAATCAATATCATAAGGCTAGTAGCAGCATGATGAGTGGATTTAGGGACGAGGATTCTAAGTGAAATAAGTCACACAGAAAAAGACTCTTATCCTAAGATATCACTTATAGAGGGCATGTCAAAATCGCTACACTTGAACTGAATTACAAAACAGAACAGAGTCACACATTTAGAAGACACACTATGGCTGCTTAACGGGAAAGGTGAGGTGGGCTGATGCATAAAACAAGGGTTTGAAATTAGCTCACATACCGTTCCATAAGCCAAATATGTAACAGACAAGACCTCCTCCCTGCTCAGTGAACTGGACTCAACACCCCCTATTCACCGCACAAGAATATATCTGACTAACAAGAATCTTAAAACCTATGTATTGATATCTCTCTGGAGTTGAATCAAGAGGGTGTAAAGCGGCATAAACACAGCAGGGAAAACAGCTCAACCCCATTATCAAAATAAATTACTTAAAATGAACGCCATAAAACAAAGACAGTGAAAGAGAGAGAAATTCTTACAAAATCCGTTCGGAGGCTCTGATGCAACCTGGATTGACCATATCTAGACCCACAGCTGGATGAGACATAAGGCTGGACACACTTGGGGCTGAGAGGTTTGGTGAGGTTGGGTGAGGAAACGCAGACCCTTTAAAGTAATACCGCGGGGTACCCACCCCATGGGTCCCAAATCTCCAGGTTCAAGGGCATCTTCCTACATTGAAAACGTGCATGGGAAACCCAGAAGATGGTACAGCGTGTGATCGGGAAAGGTTTCTAAAACGCACCTCATTTCTCCTCTCCTTGTGCTCAGGTTCGCCATTCCAGCCGCTTTACTAACAATCTCCCTACTTGGAGAATCAGCACCTTGAATCTCCTGTTTGTTTCGTACAGGTTGCAATTTGTCCTGAGGATGAACGGGAAGAGGGGGAACCAAAGAGAGACTAGCTCTAGGTGTTGGGACAGGCACAGGTCACTCTATTTCCCCATCAGGAAGAAGAATGAAGCACAGGCTCAGCCTGCCCCCCGGAACCAGAATAGGGCCTGAAGCAATCCTGCGCTTTTGCGGCCAGCTCCCAAAAAAGCGAGTTGACAAATGGAGCTCAGGGCCACTGCAATTCACAAACCTGCAGAGTTATCAATGATAACTCTCGTCCACAAATATATTGAGGGAAGGCAACGAAGAGGATTTGAAAGCAAGGCAGAATTGCAGGAAACAGATTTCAGGAGGTAGATTCGACTCGCCTTTAAAGCACATGAAAAGCAGCAAAACGTTGACAATGATGCCCTTGGCCAAAAAGGGCGTATGCGTTTTTTCCTGAATATATTCAGGAAAAAACGCATACGCCCTTTTTGGCCAACCAAGCAAGCCGGAAGTGCAAATCAGCACTACAAAGAAGTCTCGCTTGCCATCGGTCAAAAGGGCCATGCTGCCAAAAGTGTAAAAACCAGAAATTCAGGACAGGCCATGGAGACATGGGAGCCTTGCTACGCTGATGGGCAGGATGCCAATTGCCAACAGCCACTCTGGAGAAGTGTACGGTGTGGCCTGAAACATGTAATAAACACAGCTTACAGAGCATAGGGCACTTCCACTCATGGGCGTATAAATTGGGAAAACTAAAAATCAACAAGACACAGGCACCCCAAAGTTTCGGGCTGCTCTGTGTACAAGAACCTCCACTTAGCTACACCTTAAGTATCCCAGGAAAGAGAAAAATGGATAAAGAAGTTGTGGTACTTAGGCACAATGGAATATCACTCAGCCATGAAATCAATGTCATAAGGCTAGTAGCAGCATGATGAGTGGATTTAGGGACGAGGATTCTAAGTGAAATAAGTCACACAGAAAAAGACACTTATCCTAAGATATCACTTATAGAGGGCATGTCAAAATCGCTACACTTGAAGTGAATTACAAAACAGAACAGAGTCACATATTTAGAAGACACACTATGGCTGCTTAACGGGAAAGGTGAGGTGGGGTGATGCATAAAACAAGGGTTTGAAATTAGCTCACATACCGTTCCATAAGCCAAATATGTAACAGACAAGACCTCCTCCCTGCTCAGTGAACTGGACTCAACACCCCCTATTCACCGCACAAGAATATATCTGACTAGCAAGAATCTTAAAACCTATGTATTGATATCTCTCTGGAGTTGAATCAAGAGGGTGTAAAGAGGCATAAACACAGCAGGGAAAAGCAGCTCAACCCCATTATCAAAATAAATTACTTAAAATGAACGCCATAAAACAAAGACAGTGAAAGAGAGAGAAATTCTTACAAAATCCGTTCGGAGGCTCTGATGCAACCTGGATTGACCATATCTAGACCCACAGCTGGATGAGACATAAGGCTGGACACTCTTGGGGCTGAGAGGTTTGGTGAGGTTGGGTGAGGAAATGCAGACCCTTTAAAGTAATACCGCGGGGTACCCACCCCATGGGTCCCAAATCTCCAGGTTCAAGGGCATCTTCCTACATTGAAAACGTGCATGGGAAACCCAGAAGATGGTACAGCGTGTGATCGGGAAAGGTTTCTAAAACGCACCTCATTTCTCCTCTCCTTGTGCTCGGGTTCGCCATTCCAGCCGCTTTACTAACAATCTCCCTACTTGGAGAATCAGCACCTTGAAGCTCCTGTTTCTTTCGTACAGGTTGCAATTTGTCCTGAGGATGAACGGGAAGAGGGGGAACCAACGAGAGACTAGCTCTAGGTGTTGGGACTGGCACAGGTCACTCTATTTCCCCATCAGGAAGAAGAATGAAGCACAGGCTCAGCCTGCCCCCCGGAACCAGAATAGGGCCTGAAGCAATCCTGCGCTTTCGCGGCCAGCTCCCAAAAAAGCGAGTTGACAAATGGAGCTCAGGGCCACTGCAATTCACAAACCTGCAGAGTTATCAATGATAACTCTCGTCCACAAATATAGTGAGGGAAGGCAACGAAGAGGATTTGAAAGCAAGGCAGAATTGCAGGAAACAGATTTCAGGAGGTAGATTCGACTCGCCTTTAAAGCACATGAAAAGCGGCCAAACGTTGACAATGATGCCCTTGGCCAAAAAGGGTGTATGCGTTTTTTCCTGTATATATTCAGGAAAAAACGCATACGCCCTTTTTGGCCAACCAAGCAAGCCGGAAGTGCAAATCAGCACTACAAAGAAGTCTCGCTTGCCATCGGTCAAAAGGGCCATGCTGCCAAAAGTGTAAAAACCAGAAATTCAGGACAGGCCATGGAGACATGGGAGCCTTGCTACGCTGATGGGCAGGATGCCAATTGCCAACAGCCACTCTGGAGAAGTGTACGGTGTGGCCTGAAACATGTAATAAACACAGCTTACAGAGCATAGGGCACTTCCACTCATGGGCGTATAAATTGGGAAAACTAAAAATCAACAAGACACAGGCACCCCAAAGTTTCGGGCTGCTCTGTGTACAAGAACCTCCACTTAGGTACACCTTAAACATGCCAGGAAAGAGAAAAATGGATAAAGAAGTTGTGGTACTTAGGCACAATGGAATATCACTCAGCCATGAAATCAATGTCATAAGGCTAGTAGCAGCATGATGAGTGGATTTAGGGACGAGGATTCTAAGTGAAATAAGTCACACAGAAAAAGACACTTATCCTAAGATATCACTTATAGAGGGCATGTCAAAATCGCTACACTTGAAGTGAATTACAAAACAGAACAGAGTCACATATTTAGAAGACACACTATGGCTGCTTAACGGGAAAGGTGAGGTGGGCTGATGCATAAAACAAGGGTTTGAAATTAGCTCACATACCGTTCCATAAGCCAAATATGTAACAGACAAGACCTCCTCCCTGCTCAGTGAACTGGACTCAACACCCCCTATTCACCGCACAAGAATATATCTGACTAGCAAGAATCTTAAAACCTATGTATTGATATCTCTCTGGAGTTGAATCAAGAGGGTGTAAAGAGGCATAAACACAGCAGGGAAAAGCAGCTCAACCCCATTATCAAAATAAATTACTTAAAATGAACGCCATAAAACAAAGACAGTGAAAGAGAGAGAAATTCTTACAAAATCCGTTCGGAGGCTCTGATGCAACCTGGATTGACCATATCTAGACCCACAGCTGGATGAGACATAAGGCTGGACACTCTTGGGGCTGAGAGGTTTGGTGAGGTTGGGTGAGGAAACGCAGACCCTTTAAAGTAATACCGCGGGGTACCCACCCCATGGGTCCCAAATCTCCAGGTTCAAGGGCATCTTCCTACATTGAAAACGTGCATGGGAAACCCAGAAGATGGTACAGCGTGTGATCGGGAAAGGTTTCTAAAACGCACCTCATTTCTCCTCTCCTTGTGCTCGGGTTCGCCATTCCAGCCGCTTTACTAACAATCTCCCTACTTGGAGAATCAGCACCTTGAAGCTCCTGTTTCTTTCGTACAGGTTGCAATTTGTCCTGAGGATGAACGGGAAGAGGGGGAACCAACGAGAGACTAGCTCTAGGTGTTGGGACTGGCACAGGTCACTCTATTTCCCCATCAGGAAGAAGAATGAAGCACAGGCTCAGCCTGCCCCCCGGAACCAGAATAGGGCCTGAAGCAATCCTGCGCTTTCGCGGCCAGCTCCCAAAAAAGCGAGTTGACAAATGGAGCTCAGGGCCACTGCAATTCACAAACCTGCAGAGTTATCAATGATAACTCTCGTCCACAAATATATTGAGGGAAGGCAACGAAGAGGATTTGAAAGCAAGGCAGAATTGCAGGAAACAGATTTCAGGAGGTAGATTCGACTCGCCTTTAAAGCACATGAAAAGCGGCAAAACGTTGACAATGATGCCCTTGGCCAAAAAGGGCGTATGCGTTTTTTCCTGAATATATTCAGGAAAAAACGCATACGCCCTTTTTGGCCAACCAAGCAAGCCGGAAGTGCAAATCAGCACTACAAAGAAGTCTCGCTTGCCATCGGTCAAAAGGGCCACGCTGCGAAAAGAGTAAACACCAGAAATGCAGGACAGGCCATGGAGACATGGGAGCCTTGCTAGGCTGAGGGGTGGGATGTCAATTGCCAACAGCCACTCTGGAGAAGTGTACGGTGTGTCCTGAAACATGTAATAAACACAGCTTACAGAGCATAGGGCACTTCCACTCATGGGCGTATAAATTGGGAAAACTAAAAATCAACAAGACACAGGCACCCCAAAGTTTAGGGCTGCTCTGTGTACAAGAACCTCCACTTAGCTACACCTTAAGTATCCCAGGAAAGAGAAAAATGGATAAAGAAGTTCTGGTACTTAGGCACAATGGAATATCACTCAGCCATGAAATCAATATCATAAGGCTAGTAGCAGCATGATGAGTGGATTTAGGGACGAGGATTCTAAGTGAAATAAGTCACACAGAAAAAGACTCTTATCCTAAGATATCACTTATAGAGGGCATGTCAAAATCGCTACACTTGAACTGAATTACAAAACAGAACAGAGTCACACATTTAGAAGACACACTATGGCTGCTTAACGGGAAAGGTGAGGTGGGCTGATGCATAAAACAAGGGTTTGAAATTAGCTCACATACCGTTCCATAAGCCAAATATGTAACAGACAAGACCTCCTCCCTGCTCAGTGAACTGGACTCAACACCCCCTATTCACCGCACAAGAATATATCTGACTAACAAGAATCTTAAAACCTATGTATTGATATCTCTCTGGAGTTGAATCAAGAGGGTGTAAAGCGGCATAAACACAGCAGGGAAAACAGCTCAACCCCATTATCAAAATAAATTACTTAAAATGAACGCCATAAAACAAAGACAGTGAAAGAGAGAGAAATTCTTACAAAATCCGTTCGGAGGCTCTGATGCAACCTGGATTGACCATATCTAGACCCACAGCTGGATGAGACATAAGGCTGGACACACTTGGGGCTGAGAGGTTTGGTGAGGTTGGGTGAGGAAACGCAGACCCTTTAAAGTAATACCGCGGGGTACCCACCCCATGGGTCCCAAATCTCCAGGTTCAAGGGCATCTTCCTACATTGAAAACGTGCATGGGAAACCCAGAAGATGGTACAGCGTGTGATCGGGAAAGGTTTCTAAAACGCACCTCATTTCTCCTCTCCTTGTGCTCAGGTTCGCCATTCCAGCCGCTTTACTAACAATCTCCCTACTTGGAGAATCAGCACCTTGAATCTCCTGTTTGTTTCGTACAGGTTGCAATTTGTCCTGAGGATGAACGGGAAGAGGGGGAACCAAAGAGAGACTAGCTCTAGGTGTTGGGACAGGCACAGGTCACTCTATTTCCCCATCAGGAAGAAGAATGAAGCACAGGCTCAGCCTGCCCCCCGGAACCAGAATAGGGCCTGAAGCAATCCTGCGCTTTTGCGGCCAGCTCCCAAAAAAGCGAGTTGACAAATGGAGCTCAGGGCCACTGCAATTCACAAACCTGCAGAGTTATAAATGATAACTCTCGTCCACAAATATATTGAGGGAAGGCAACGAAGAGGATTTGAAAGCAAGGCAGAATTGCAGGAAACAGATTTCAGGAGGTAGATTCGACTCGCCTTTAAAGCACATGAAAAGCAGCAAAACGTTGACAATGATGCCCTTGGCCAGAAAGGGCGTATGCGTTTTTTCCTGAATATATTCAGGAAAAAACGCATACGCCCTTTTTGGCCAACCAAGCAAGCCGGAAGTGCAAATCAGCACTACAAAGAAGTCTCGCTTGCCATCGGTCAAAAGGGCCATGCTGCCAAAAGTGTAAAAACCAGAAATTCAGGACAGGCCATGGAGACATGGGAGCCTTGCTACGCTGATGGGCAGGATGCCAATTGCCAACAGCCACTCTGGAGAAGCGTACGGTGTGGCCTGAAACATGCAATAAACACAGCTTACAGAGCATAGGGCACTTCCACTCATGGGCGTATAAATTGGGAAAACTAAAAATCAACAAGACACAGGCACCCCAAAGTTTCGGGCTGCTCTGTGTACAAGAACCTCCACTTAGGTACACCTTAAACATGCCAGGAAAGAGAAAAATGGATAAAGAAGTTGTGGTACTTAGGCACAATGGAATATCACTCAGCCATGAAATCAATGTCATAAGGCTAGTAGCAGCATGATGAGTGGATTTAGGGATGAGGATTCTAAGTGAAATAAGTCACACAGAAAAAGACACTTATCCTAAGATATCACTTATAGAGGGCATGTCAAAATCGCTACACTTGAAGTGAATTACAAAACAGAACAGAGTCACATATTTAGAAGACACACTATGGCTGCTTAACGGGAAAGGTGAGGTGGGGTGATGCATAAAACAAGGGTTTGAAATTAGCTCACATACCGTTCCATAAGCCAAATATGTAACAGACAAGACCTCCTCCCTGCTCAGTGAACTGGACTCAACACCCCCTATTCACCGCACAAGAATATATCTGACTAGCAAGAATCTTAAAACCTATGTATTGATATCTCTCTGGAGTTGAATCAAGAGGGTGTAAAGAGGCATAAACACAGCAGGGAAAAGCAGCTCAACCCCATTATCAAAATAAATTACTTAAAATGAACGCCATAAAACAAAGACAGTGAAAGAGAGAGAAATTCTTACAAAATCCGTTCGGAGGCTCTGATGCAACCTGGATTGACCATATCTAGACCCACAGCTGGATGAGACATAAGGCTGGACACTCTTGGGGCTGAGAGGTTTGGTGAGGTTGGGTGAGGAAATGCAGACCCTTTAAAGTAATACCGCGGGGTACCCACCCCATGGGTCCCAAATCTCCAGGTTCAAGGGCATCTTCCTACATTGAAAACGTGCATGGGAAACCCAGTAGATGGTACAGCGTGTGATCGGGAAAGGTTTCTAAAACGCACCTCATTTCTCCTCTCCTTGTGCTCGGGTTCGCCATTCCAGCCACTTTACTAACAATCTCCCTACTTGGAGAATCAGCACCTTGAAGCTCCTGTTTCTTTCGTACAGGTTGCAATTTGTCCTGAGGATGAACGGGAAGAGGGGGAACCAACGAGAGACTAGCTCTAGGTGTTGGGACTGGCACAGGTCACTCTATTTCCCCATCAGGAAGAAGAATGAAGCACAGGCTCAGCCTGCCCCCCGGAACCAGAATAGGGCCTGAAGCAATCCTGCGCTTTCGCGGCCAGCTCCCAAAAAAGTGAGTTGACAAATGGAGCTCAGGGCCACTGCAATTCACAAACCTGCAGAGTTATCAATGATAACTCTCGTCCACAAATATACTGAGGGAAGGCAACGAAGAGGATTTGAAAGCAAGGCAGAATTGCAGGAAACAGATTTCAGGAGGTAGATTCGACTCGCCTTTAAAGCACATGAAAAGCAGCAAAACGTTGACAATGATGCCCTTGGCCAAAAAGGGCGTATGCGTTTTTTCCTGAATATATTCAGGAAAAAACGCATACGCCCTTTTTGGCCAACCAAGCAAGCCGGAAGTGCAAATCAGCACTACAAAGAAGTCTCGCTTGCCATCGGTCAAAAGGGCCATGCTGCCAAAAGTGTAAAAACCAGAAATTCAGGACAGGCCATGGAGACATGGGAGCCTTGCTACGCTGATGGGCAGGATGCCAATTGCCAACAGCCACTCTGGAGAAGTGTACGGTGTGTCCTGAAACATGTAATAAACACAGCTTACAGAGCATAGGGCACTTCCACTCATGGGCGTATAAATTGGGAAAACTAAAAATCAACAAGACACAGGCACCCCAAAGTTTCGGGCTGCTCTGTGTACAAGAACCTCCACTTAGGTACACCTTAAACATGCCAGGAAAGAGAAAAATGGATAAAGAAGTTGTGGTACTTAGGCACAATGGAATATCACTCAGCCATGAAATCAATGTCATAAGGCTAGTAGCAGCATGATGAGTGGATTTAGGGACGAGGATTCTAAGTGAAATAAGTCACACAGAAAAAGACACTTATCCTAAGATATCACTTATAGAGGGCATGTCAAAATCGCTACACTTGAAGTGAATTACAAAACAGAACAGAGTCACATATTTAGAAGACACACTATGGCTGCTTAACGGGAAAGGTGAGGTGGGGTGATGCATAAAACAAGGGTTTGAAATTAGCTCACATACCGTTCCATAAGCCAAATATGTAACAGACAAGACCTCCTCCCTGCTCAGTGAACTGGACTCAACACCCCCTATTCACCGCACAAGAATATATCTGACTAGCAAGAATCTTAAAACCTATGTATTGATATCTCTCTGGAGTTGAATCAAGAGGGTGTAAAGAGGCATAAACACAGCAGGGAAAAGCAGCTCAACCCCATTATCAAAATAAATTACTTAAAATGAACGCCATAAAACAAAGACAGTGAAAGAGAGAGAAATTCTTACAAAATCCGTTCGGAGGCTCTGATGCAACCTGGATTGACCATATCTAGACCCACAGCTGGATGAGACATAAGGCTGGACACTCTTGGGGCTGAGAGGTTTGGTGAGGTTGGGTGAGGAAACGCAGACCCTTTAAAGTAATACCGCGGGGTACCCACCCCATGGGTCCCAAATCTCCAGGTTCAAGGGCATCTTCCTACATTGAAAACGTGCATGGGAAACCCAGAAGATGGTACAGCGTGTGATCGGGATAGGTTTCTAAAACGCACCTCATTTCTCCTCTCCTTGTGCTCGGGTTCGCCATTCCAGCCGCTTTACTAACAATCTCCCTACTTGGAGAATCAGCACCTTGAAGCTCCTGTTTCTTTCGTACAGGTTGCAATTTGTCCTGAGGATGAACGGGAAGAGGGGGAACCAACGAGAGACTAGCTCTAGGTGTTGGGACTGGCACAGGTCACTCTATTTCCCCATCAGGAAGAAGAATGAAGCACAGGCTCAGCCTGCCCCCCGGAACCAGAATAGGGCCTGAAGCAATCCTGCGCTTTCGCGGCCAGCTCCCAAAAAAGTGAGTTGACAAATGGAGCTCAGGGCCACTGCAATTCACAAACCTGCAGAGTTATCAATGATAACTCTCGTCCACAAATATACTGAGGGAAGGCAACGAAGAGGATTTGAAAGCAAGGCAGAATTGCAGGAAACAGATTTCAGGAGGTAGATTCGACTCGCCTTTAAAGCACATGAAAAGCAGCAAAACGTTGACAATGATGCCCTTGGCCAAAAAGGGCGTATGCGTTTTTTCCTGAATATATTCAGGAAAAAACGCATACGCCCTTTTTGGCCAACCAAGCAAGCCGGAAGTGCAAATCAGCACTACAAAGAAGTCTCGCTTGCCATCGGTCAAAAGGGCCATGCTGCCAAAAGTGTAAAAACCAGAAATTCAGGACAGGCCATGGAGACATGGGAGCCTTGCTACGCTGATGGGCAGGATGCCAATTGCCAACAGCCACTCTGGAGAAGTGTACGGTGTGTCCTGAAACATGTAATAAACACAGCTTACAGAGCATAGGGCACTTCCACTCATGGGCGTATAAATTGGGAAAACTAAAAATCAACAAGACACAGGCACCCCAAAGTTTCGGGCTGCTCTGTGTACAAGAACCTCCACTTAGGTACACCTTAAACATGCCAGGAAAGAGAAAAATGGATAAAGAAGTTGTGGTACTTAGGCACAATGGAATATCACTCAGCCATGAAATCAATGTCATAAGGCTAGTAGCAGCATGATGAGTGGATTTAGGGACGAGGATTCTAAGTGAAATAAGTCACACAGAAAAAGACACTTATCCTAAGATATCACTTATAGAGGGCATGTCAAAATCGCTACACTTGAAGTGAATTACAAAACAGAACAGAGTCACATATTTAGAAGACACACTATGGCTGCTTAACGGGAAAGGTGAGGTGGGCTGATGCATAAAACAAGGGTTTGAAATTAGCTCACATACCGTTCCATAAGCCAAATATGTAACAGACAAGACCTTCTCCCTGCTCAGTGAACTGGACTCAACACCCCCTATTCACCGCACAAGAATATATCTGACTAGCAAGAATCTTAAAACCTATGTATTGATATCTCTCTGGAGTTGAATCAAGAGGGTGTAAAGAGGCATAAACACAGCAGGGAAAAGCAGCTCAACCCCATTATCAAAATAAATTACTTAAAATGAACGCCATAAAACAAAGACAGTGAAAGAGAGAGAAATTCTTACAAAATCCGTTCGGAGGCTCTGATGCAACCTGGATTGACCATATCTAGACCCACAGCTGGATGAGACATAAGGCTGGACACTCTTGGGGCTGAGAGGTTTGGTGAGGTTGGGTGAGGAAACGCAGACCCTTTAAAGTAATACCGCGGGGTACCCACCCCATGGGTCCCAAATCTCCAGGTTCAAGGGCATCTTCCTACATTGAAAACGTGCATGGGAAACCCAGAAGATGGTACAGCGTGTGATCGGGATAGGTTTCTAAAACGCACCTCATTTCTCCTCTCCTTGTGCTCGGGTTCGCCATTCCAGCCGCTTTACTAACAATCTCCCTACTTGGAGAATCAGCACCTTGAAGCTCCTGTTTGTTTCGTACAGGTTGCAATTTGTCCTGAGGATGAACGGGAAGAGGGGGAACCAACGAGAGACTAGCTCTAGGTGTTGGGACAGGCACAGGTCACTCTATTTCCCCATCAGGAAGAAGAATGAAGCACAGGCTCAGCCTGCCCCCCGGAACCAGAATAGGGCCTGAAGCAATCCTGCGCTTTCGCGGCCAGCTCCCAAAAAAGCGAGTTGACAAATGGAGCTCAGGGCCACTGCAATTCACAAACCTGCAGAGTTATCAATGATAACTCTCGTCCACAAATATATTGAGGGAAGGCAACGAAGAGGATTTGAAAGCAAGGCAGAATTGCAGGAAACAGATTTCAGGAGGTAGATTCGACTCGCCTTTAAAGCACATGAAAAGCAGCAAAACGTTGACAATGATGCCCTTGGCCAAAAAGGGCGTATGCGTTTTTTCCTGACTATATTCAGGAAAAAACGCATACGCCCTTTTTGGCCAACCAAGCAAGCCGGAAGTGCAAATCAGCACTACAAAGAAGTCTCGCTTGCCATCGGTCAAAAGGGCCATGCTGCCAAAAGTGTAAAAACCAGAAATTCAGGACAGGCCATGGAGACATGGGAGCCTTGCTACGCTGATGGGCAGGATGCCAATTGCCAACAGCCACTCTGGAGAAGTGTACGGTGTGTCCTGAAACATGTAATAAACACAGCTTACAGAGCATAGGGCACTTCCACTCATGGGCGTATAAATTGGGAAAACTAAAAATCAACAAGACACAGGCACCCCAAAGTTTCGGGCTGCTCTGTGTACAAGAACCTCCACTTAGGTACACCTTAAACATGCCAGGAAAGAGAAAAATGGATAAAGAAGTTGTGGTACTTAGGCACAATGGAATATCACTCAGCCATGAAATCAATGTCATAAGGCTAGTAGCAGCATGATGAGTGGATTTAGGGACGAGGATTCTAAGTGAAATAAGTCACACAGAAAAAGACACTTATCCTAAGATATCACTTATAGAGGGCATGTCAAAATCGCTACACTTGAAGTGAATTACAAAACAGAACAGAGTCACATATTTAGAAGACACACTATGGCTGCTTAACGGGAAAGGTGAGGTGGGGTGATGCATAAAACAAGGGTTTGAAATTAGCTCACATACCGTTCCATAAGCCAAATATGTAACAGACAAGACCTCCTCCCTGCTCAGTGAACTGGACTCAACACCCCCTATTCACCGCACAAGAATATATCTGACTAACAAGAATCTTAAAACCTATGTATTGATATCTCTCTGGAGTTGAATCAAGAGGGTGTAAAGCGGCATAAACACAGCAGGGAAAAGCAGCTCAACCCCATTATCAAAATAAATTACTTAAAATGAACGCCATAAAACAAAGACAGTGAAAGAGAGAGAAATTCTTACAAAATCCGTTCGGAGGCTCTGATGCAACCTGGATTGACCATATCTAGACCCACAGCTGGATGAGACATAAGGCTGGACACTCTTGGGGCTGAGAGGTTTGGTGAGGTTGGGTGAGGAAACGCAGACCCTTTAAAGTAATACCGCGGGGTACCCACCCCATGGGTCCCAAATCTCCAGGTTCAAGGGCATCTTCCTACATTGAAAACGTGCATGGGAAACCCAGAAGATGGTACAGCGTGTGATCGGGAAAGGTTTCTAAAACGCACCTCATTTCTCCTCTCCTTGTGCTCAGGTTCGCCATTCCAGCCGCTTTACTAACAATCTCCCTACTTGGAGAATCAGCACCTTGAATCTCCTGTTTGTTTCGTACAGGTTGCAATTTGTCCTGAGGATGAACGGGAAGAGGTGGAACCAAAGAGAGACTAGCTCTAGGTGTTGGGACAGGCACAGGTCACTCTATTTCCCCATCAGGAAGAAGAATGAAGCACAGGCTCAGCCTGCCCCCCGGAACCAGAATAGGGCCTGAAGCAATCCTGCGCTTTTGCGGCCAGCTCCCAAAAAAGCGAGTTGACAAATGGAGCTCAGGGCCACTGCAATTCACAAACCTGCAAAGTTATCAATGATAACTCTCGTCCACAAATATATTGAGGGAAGGCAACGAAGAGGATTTGAAAGCAAGGCAGAATTGCAGGAAACAGATTTCAGGAGGTAGATTCGACTCGCCTTTAAAGCACATGAAAAGCGGCAAAACGTTGACAATGATGCCCTTGGCCAAAAAGGGCGTATGCGTTTTTTCCTGAATATATTCAGGAAAAAACGCATACGCCCTTTTTGGCCAACCAAGCAAGCCGGAAGTGCAAATCAGCACTACAAAGAAGTCTCGCTTGCCATCGGTCAAAAGGGCCACGCTGCAAAAAGAGTAAACACCAGAAATGCAGGACAGGCCATGGAGACATGGGAGCCTTGCTAGGCTGAGGGGTGGGATGTCAATTGCCAACAGCCACTCTGGAGAAGTGTACGGTGTGTCCTGAAACATGTAATAAACACAGCTTACAGAGCATAGGGCACTTCCACTCATGGGCGTATAAATTGGGAAAACTAAAAATCAACAAGACACAGGCACCCCAAAGTTTAGGGCTGCTCTGTGTACAAGAACCTCCACTTAGCTACACCTTAAGTATCCCAGGAAAGAGAAAAATGGATAAAGAAGTTGTGGTACTTAGGCACAATGGAATATCACTCAGCCATGAAATCAATGTCATAAGGCTAGTAGCAGCATGATGAGTGGATTTAGGGACGAGGATTCTAAGTGAAATAAGTCACACAGAAAAAGACTCTTATCCTAAGATATCACTTATAGAGGGCATGTCAAAATCGCTACACTTGAACTGAATTACAAAACAGAACAGAGTCACACATTTAGAAGACACACTATGGCTGCTTAACGGGAAAGGTGAGGTGGGCTGATGCATAAAACAAGGGTTTGAAATTAGATCACATACCGTTCCATAAGCCAAATATGTAACAGACAAGACCTCCTCCCTGCTCAGTGAACTGGACTCAACACCCCCTATTCACCGCACAAGAATATATCTGACTAACAAGAATCTTAAAACCTATGTATTGATATCTCTCTGGAGTTGAATCAAGAGGGTGTAAAGCGGCATAAACACAGCAGGGAAAAGCAGCTCAACCCCATTATCAAAATAAATTACTTAAAATGAACGCCATAAAACAAAGACAGTGAAAGAGAGAGAAATTCTTACAAAATCCGTTCGGAGGCTCTGATGCAACCTGGATTGACCATATCTAGACCCACAGCTGGATGAGACATAAGGCTGGACACTCTTGGGGCTGAGAGGTTTGGTGAGGTTGGGTGAGGAAACGCAGACCCTTTAAAGTAATACCGCGGGGTACCCACCCCATGGGTCCCAAATCTCCAGGTTCAAGGGCATCTTCCTACATTGAAAACGTGCATGGGAAACCCAGAAGATGGTACAGCGTGTGATCGGGAAAGGTTTCTAAAACGCACCTCATTTCTCCTCTCCTTGTGCTCGGGTTCGCCATTCCAGCCGCTTTACTAACAATCTCCCTACTTGGAGAATCAGCACCTTGAAGCTCCTGTTTGTTTCGTACAGGTTGCAATTTGTCCTGAGGATGAACGGGAAGAGGGGGAACCAACGAGAGACTAGCTCTAGGTGTTGGGACTGGCACAGGTCACTCTATTTCCCCATCAGGAAGAAGAATGAAGCACAGGCTCAGCCTGCCCCCCGGAACCAGAAGAGGGCCTGAAGCAATCCTGCGCTTTCGCGGCCAGCTCCCAAAAAAGCGAGTTGACAAATGGAGCTCAGGGCCACTGCAATTCACAAACCTGCAGAGTTATCAATGATAACTCTCGTCCACAAATATATTGAGGGCAGGCAACGAAGAGGATTTGAAAGCAAGGCAGAATTGCAGGAAACAGATTTCAGGAGGTAGATTCGACTCGCCTTTAAAGCACATGAAAAGCAGCAAAACGTTGACAATGATGCCCTTGGCCAAAAAGGGCGTATGCGTTTTTTCCTGAATATATTCAGGAAAAAACGCATACGCCCTTTTTGGCCAACCAAGCAAGCCGGAAGTGCAAATCAGCACTACAAAGAAGTCTCGCTTGCCATCGGTCAAAAGGGCCATGCTGCCAAAAGTGTAAAAACCAGAAATTCAGGACAGGCCATGGAGACATGGGAGCCTTGCTACGCTGATGGGCGGGATGTCAATTGCCAACAGCCACTCTGGAGAAGTGTACGGTGTGTCCTGAAACATGTAATAAACACAGCTTACAGAGCATAGGGCACTTCCACTCATGGGCGTATAAATTGGGAAAACTAAAAATCAACAAGACACAGGCACCCCAAAGTTTCGGGCTGCTCTGTGTACAAGAACCTCCACTTAGGTACACCTTAAACATGCCAGGAAAGAGAAAAATGGATAAAGAAGTTGTGGTACTTAGGCACAATGGAATATCACTCAGCCATGAAATCAATGTCATAAGGCTAGTAGCAGCATGATGAGTGGATTTAGGGACGAGGATTCTAAGTGAAATAAGTCACACAGAAAAAGACACTTATCCTAAGATATCACTTATAGAGGGCATGTCAAAATCGCTACACTTGAAGTGAATTACAAAACAGAACAGAGTCACATATTTAGAAGACACACTATGGCTGCTTAACGGGAAAGGTGAGGTGGGGTGATGCATAAAACAAGGGTTTGAAATTAGCTCACATACCGTTCCATAAGCCAAATATGTAACAGACAAGACCTCCTCCCTGCTCAGTGAACTGGACTCAACACCCCCTATTCACCGCACAAGAATATATCTGACTAGCAAGAATCTTAAAACCTATGTATTGATATCTCTCTGGAGTTGAATCAAGAGGGTGTAAAGAGGCATAAACACAGCAGGGAAAAGCAGCTCAACCCCATTATCAAAATAAATTACTTAAAATGAACGCCATAAAACAAAGACAGTGAAAGAGAGAGAAATTCTTACAAAATCCGTTCGGAGGCTCTGATGCAACCTGGATTGACCATATCTAGACCCACAGCTGGATGAGACATAAGGCTGGACACTCTTGGGGCTGAGAGGTTTGGTGAGGTTGGGTGAGGAAATGCAGACCCTTTAAAGTAATACCGCGGGGTACCCACCCCATGGGTCCCAAATCTCCAGGTTCAAGGGCATCTTCCTACATTGAAAACGTGCATGGGAAACCCAGAAGATGGTACAGCGTGTGATCGGGAAAGGTTTCTAAAACGCACCTCATTTCTCCTCTCCTTGTGCTCGGGTTCGCCATTCCAGCCGCTTTACTAACAATCTCCCTACTTGGAGAATCAGCACCTTGAAGCTCCTGTTTCTTTCGTACAGGTTGCAATTTGTCCTGAGGATGAACGGGAAGAGGGGGAACCAACGAGAGACTAGCTCTAGGTGTTGGGACAGGCACAGGTCACTCTATTTCCCCATCAGGAAGAAGAATGAAGCACAGGCTCAGCCTGCCCCCCGGAACCAGAATAGGGCCTGAAGCAATCCTGCGCTTTTGCGGCCAGCTCCCAAAAAAGCGAGTTGACAAATGGAGCTCAGGGCCACTGCAATTCACAAACCTGCAGAGTTATCAATGATAACTCTCGTCCACAAATATATTGAGGGAAGGCAACGAAGAGGATTTGAAAGCAAGGCAGAATTGCAGGAAACAGATTTCAGGAGGTAGATTCGACTCGCCTTTAAAGCACATGAAAAGCAGCAAAACGTTGACAATGATGCCCTTGGCCAAAAAGGGCGTATGCGTTTTTTCCTGAATATATTCAGGAAAAAACGCATACGCCCTTTTTGGCCAACCAAGCAAGCCGGAAGTGCAAATCAGCACTACAAAGAAGTCTCGCTTGCCATCGGTCAAAAGGGCCATGCTGCCAAAAGTGTAAAAACCAGAAATTCAGGACAGGCCATGGAGACATGGGAGCCTTGCTACGCTGATGGGCAGGATGCCAATTGCCAACAGCCACTCTGGAGAAGTGTACGGTGTGTCCTGAAACATGTAATAAACACAGCTTACAGAGCATAGGGCACTTCCACTCATGGGCGTATAAATTGGGAAAACTAAAAATCAACAAGACACAGGCACCCCAAAGTTTCGGGCTGCTCTGTGTACAAGAACCTCCACTTAGGTACACCTTAAACATGCCAGGAAAGAGAAAAATGGATAAAGAAGTTGTGGTACTTAGGCACAATGGAATATCACTCAGCCATGAAATCAATGTCATAAGGCTAGTAGCAGCATGATGAGTGGATTTAGGGATGAGGATTCTAAGTGAAATAAGTCACACAGAAAAAGACACTTATCCTAAGATATCACTTATAGAGGGCATGTCAAAATCGCTACACTTGAACTGAATTACAAAACAGAACAGAGTCACATATTTAGAAGACACACTATGGCTGCTTAACGGGAAAGGTGAGGTGGGGTGATGCATAAAACAAGGGTTTGAAATTAGCTCACATACCGTTCCATAAGCCAAATATGTAACAGACAAGACCTCCTCCCTGCTCAGTGAACAGGACTCAACACCCCCTATTCACCGCACAAGAATATATCTGACTAGCAAGAATCTTAAAACCTATGTATTGATATCTCTCTAGAGTTGAATCAAGAGGGTGTAAAGAGGCATAAACACAGCAGGGAAAAGCAGCTCAACCCCATTATCAAAATAAATTACTTAAAATGAACGCCATAAAACAAAGACAGTGAAAGAGAGAGAAATTCTTACAAAATCCGTTCGGAGGCTCTGATGCAACCTGGATTGACCATATCTAGACCCACAGCTGGATGAGACATAAGGCTGGACACTCTTGGGGCTGAGAGGTTTGGTGAGGTTGGGTGAGGAAATGCAGACCCTTTAAAGTAATACCGCGGGGTACCCACCCCATGGGTCCCAAATCTCCAGGTTCAAGGGCATCTTCCTACATTGAAAACGTGCATGGGAAACCCAGAAGATGGTACAGCGTGTGATCGGGAAAGGTTTCTAAAACGCACCTCATTTCTCCTCTCCTTGTGCTCGGGTTCGCCATTCCAGCCGCTTTACTAACAATCTCCCTACTTGGAGAATCAGCACCTTGAAGCTCCTGTTTCTTTCGTACAGGTTGCAATTTGTCCTGAGGATGAACGGGAAGAGGGGGAACCAACGAGAGACTAGCTCTAGGTGTTGGGACTGGCACAGGTCACTCTATTTCCCCATCAGGAAGAAGAATGAAGCACAGGCTCAGCCTGCCCCCCGGAACCAGAATAGGGCCTGAAGCAATCCTGCGCTTTCGCGGCCAGCTCCCAAAAAAGTGAGTTGACAAATGGAGCTCAGGGCCACTGCAATTCACAAACCTGCAGAGTTATCAATGATAACTCTCGTCCACAAATATACTGAGGGAAGGCAACGAAGAGGATTTGAAAGCAAGGCAGAATTGCAGGAAACAGATTTCAGGAGGTAGATTCGACTCGCCTTTAAAGCACATGAAAAGCAGCAAAACGTTGACAATGATGCCCTTGGCCAAAAAGGGCGTATGCGTTTTTTCCTGAATATATTCAGGAAAAAACGCATACGCCCTTTTTGGCCAACCAAGCAAGCCGGAAGTGCAAATCAGCACTACAAAGAAGTCTCGCTTGCCATCGGTCAAAAGGGCCATGCTGCCAAAAGTGTAAAAACCAGAAATTCAGGACAGGCCATGGAGACATGGGAGCCTTGCTACGCTGATGGGCAGGATGCCAATTGCCAACAGCCACTCTGGAGAAGTGTACGGTGTGTCCTGAAACATGTAATAAACACAGCTTACAGAGCATAGGGCACTTCCACTCATGGGCGTATAAATTGGGAAAACTAAAAATCAACAAGACACAGGCACCCCAAAGTTTCGGGCTGCTCTGTGTACAAGAACCTCCACTTAGGTACACCTTAAACATGCCAGGAAAGAGAAAAATGGATAAAGAAGTTGTGGTACTTAGGCACAATGGAATATCACTCAGCCATGAAATCAATGTCATAAGGCTAGTAGCAGCATGATGAGTGGATTTAGGGACGAGGATTCTAAGTGAAATAAGTCACACAGAAAAAGACACTTATCCTAAGATATCACTTATAGAGGGCATGTCAAAATCGCTACACTTGAACTGAAATACAAAACAGAACAGAGTCACACATTTAGAAGACACACTATGGCTGCTTAACGGGAAAGGTGAGGTGGGCTGATGCATAAAACAAGGGTTTGAAATTAGCTCACATACCGTTCCATAAGCCAAATATGTAACAGACAAGACCTCCTCCCTGCTCAGTGAACTGGACTCAACACCCCCTATTCACCGCACAAGAATATATCTGACTAACAAGAATCTTAAAACCTATGTATTGATATCTCTCTGGAGTTGAATCAAGAGGGTGTAAAGCGGCATAAACACAGCAGGGAAAAGCAGCTCAACCCCATTATCAAAATAAATTACTTAAAATGAACGCCATAAAACAAAGACAGTGAAAGAGAGAGAAATTCTTACAAAATCCGTTCGGAGGCTCTGATGCAACCTGGATTGACCATATCTAGACCCACAGCTGGATGAGACATAAGGCTGGACACTCTTGGGGCTGAGAGGTTTGGTGAGGTTGGGTGAGGAAACGCAGACCCTTTAAAGTAATACCGCGGGGTACCCACCCCATGGGTCCCAAATCTCCAGGTTCAAGGGCATCTTCCTACATTGAAAACGTGCATGGGAAACCCAGAAGATGGTACAGCGTGTGATCGGGAAAGGTTTCTAAAACGCACCTCATTTCTCCTCTCCTTGTGCTCAGGTTCGCCATTCCAGCCGCTTTACTAACAATCTCCCTACTTGGAGAATCAGCACCTTGAATCTCCTGTTTGTTTCGTACAGGTTGCAATTTGTCCTGAGGATGAACGGGAAGAGGTGGAACCAAAGAGAGACTAGCTCTAGGTGTTGGGACAGGCACAGGTCACTCTATTTCCCCATCAGGAAGAAGAATGAAGCACAGGCTCAGCCTGCCCCCCGGAACCAGAATAGGGCCTGAAGCAATCCTGCGCTTTTGCGGCCAGCTCCCAAAAAAGCGAGTTGACAAATGGAGCTCAGGGCCACTGCAATTCACAAACCTGCAAAGTTATCAATGATAACTCTCGTCCACAAATATATTGAGGGAAGGCAACGAAGAGGATTTGAAAGCAAGGCAGAATTGCAGGAAACAGATTTCAGGAGGTAGATTCGACTCGCCTTTAAAGCACATGAAAAGCGGCAAAACGTTGACAATGATGCCCTTGGCCAAAAAGGGCGTATGCGTTTTTTCCTGAATATATTCAGGAAAAAACGCATACGCCCTTTTTGGCCAACCAAGCAAGCCGGAAGTGCAAATCAGCACTACAAAGAAGTCTCGCTTGCCATCGGTCAAAAGGGCCACGCTGCAAAAAGAGTAAACACCAGAAATGCAGGACAGGCCATGGAGACATGGGAGCCTTGCTAGGCTGAGGGGTGGGATGTCAATTGCCAACAGCCACTCTGGAGAAGTGTACGGTGTGTCCTGAAACATGTAATAAACACAGCTTACAGAGCATAGGGCACTTCCACTCATGGGCGTATAAATTGGGAAAACTAAAAATCAACAAGACACAGGCACCCCAAAGTTTAGGGCTGCTCTGTGTACAAGAACCTCCACTTAGCTACACCTTAAGTATCCCAGGAAAGAGAAAAATGGATAAAGAAGTTGTGGTACTTAGGCACAATGGAATATCACTCAGCCATGAAATCAATGTCATAAGGCTAGTAGCAGCATGATGAGTGGATTTAGGGACGAGGATTCTAAGTGAAATAAGTCACACAGAAAAAGACTCTTATCCTAAGATATCACTTATAGAGGGCATGTCAAAATCGCTACACTTGAACTGAATTACAAAACAGAACAGAGTCACACATTTAGAAGACACACTATGGCTGCTTAACGGGAAAGGTGAGGTGGGCTGATGCATAAAACAAGGGTTTGAAATTAGATCACATACCGTTCCATAAGCCAAATATGTAACAGACAAGACCTCCTCCCTGCTCAGTGAACTGGACTCAACACCCCCTATTCACCGCACAAGAATATATCTGACTAACAAGAATCTTAAAACCTATGTATTGATATCTCTCTGGAGTTGAATCAAGAGGGTGTAAAGCGGCATAAACACAGCAGGGAAAAGCAGCTCAACCCCATTATCAAAATAAATTACTTAAAATGAACGCCATAAAACAAAGACAGTGAAAGAGAGAGAAATTCTTACAAAATCCGTTCGGAGGCTCTGATGCAACCTGGATTGACCATATCTAGACCCACAGCTGGATGAGACATAAGGCTGGACACTCTTGGGGCTGAGAGGTTTGGTGAGGTTGGGTGAGGAAACGCAGACCCTTTAAAGTAATACCGCGGGGTACCCACCCCATGGGTCCCAAATCTCCAGGTTCAAGGGCATCTTCCTACATTGAAAACGTGCATGGGAAACCCAGAAGATGGTACAGCGTGTGATCGGGAAAGGTTTCTAAAACGCACCTCATTTCTCCTCTCCTTGTGCTCGGGTTCGCCATTCCAGCCGCTTTACTAACAATCTCCCTACTTGGAGAATCAGCACCTTGAAGCTCCTGTTTGTTTCGTACAGGTTGCAATTTGTCCTGAGGATGAACGGGAAGAGGGGGAACCAACGAGAGACTAGCTCTAGGTGTTGGGACTGGCACAGGTCACTCTATTTCCCCATCAGGAAGAAGAATGAAGCACAGGCTCAGCCTGCCCCCCGGAACCAGAAGAGGGCCTGAAGCAATCCTGCGCTTTCGCGGCCAGCTCCCAAAAAAGCGAGTTGACAAATGGAGCTCAGGGCCACTGCAATTCACAAACCTGCAGAGTTATCAATGATAACTCTCGTCCACAAATATATTGAGGGCAGGCAACGAAGAGGATTTGAAAGCAAGGCAGAATTGCAGGAAACAGATTTCAGGAGGTAGATTCGACTCGCCTTTAAAGCACATGAAAAGCAGCAAAACGTTGACAATGATGCCCTTGGCCAAAAAGGGCGTATGCGTTTTTTCCTGAATATATTCAGGAAAAAACGCATACGCCCTTTTTGGCCAACCAAGCAAGCCGGAAGTGCAAATCAGCACTACAAAGAAGTCTCGCTTGCCATCGGTCAAAAGGGCCATGCTGCCAAAAGTGTAAAAACCAGAAATTCAGGACAGGCCATGGAGACATGGGAGCCTTGCTACGCTGATGGGCGGGATGTCAATTGCCAACAGCCACTCTGGAGAAGTGTACGGTGTGTCCTGAAACATGTAATAAACACAGCTTACAGAGCATAGGGCACTTCCACTCATGGGCGTATAAATTGGGAAAACTAAAAATCAACAAGACACAGGCACCCCAAAGTTTCGGGCTGCTCTGTGTACAAGAACCTCCACTTAGGTACACCTTAAACATGCCAGGAAAGAGAAAAATGGATAAAGAAGTTGTGGTACTTAGGCACAATGGAATATCACTCAGCCATGAAATCAATGTCATAAGGCTAGTAGCAGCATGATGAGTGGATTTAGGGACGAGGATTCTAAGTGAAATAAGTCACACAGAAAAAGACACTTATCCTAAGATATCACTTATAGAGGGCATGTCAAAATCGCTACACTTGAAGTGAATTACAAAACAGAACAGAGTCACATATTTAGAAGACACACTATGGCTGCTTAACGGGAAAGGTGAGGTGGGGTGATGCATAAAACAAGGGTTTGAAATTAGCTCACATACCGTTCCATAAGCCAAATATGTAACAGACAAGACCTCCTCCCTGCTCAGTGAACTGGACTCAACACCCCCTATTCACCGCACAAGAATATATCTGACTAGCAAGAATCTTAAAACCTATGTATTGATATCTCTCTGGAGTTGAATCAAGAGGGTGTAAAGAGGCATAAACACAGCAGGGAAAAGCAGCTCAACCCCATTATCAAAATAAATTACTTAAAATGAACGCCATAAAACAAAGACAGTGAAAGAGAGAGAAATTCTTACAAAATCCGTTCGGAGGCTCTGATGCAACCTGGATTGACCATATCTAGACCCACAGCTGGATGAGACATAAGGCTGGACACTCTTGGGGCTGAGAGGTTTGGTGAGGTTGGGTGAGGAAATGCAGACCCTTTAAAGTAATACCGCGGGGTACCCACCCCATGGGTCCCAAATCTCCAGGTTCAAGGGCATCTTCCTACATTGAAAACGTGCATGGGAAACCCAGAAGATGGTACAGCGTGTGATCGGGAAAGGTTTCTAAAACGCACCTCATTTCTCCTCTCCTTGTGCTCGGGTTCGCCATTCCAGCCGCTTTACTAACAATCTCCCTACTTGGAGAATCAGCACCTTGAAGCTCCTGTTTCTTTCGTACAGGTTGCAATTTGTCCTGAGGATGAACGGGAAGAGGGGGAACCAACGAGAGACTAGCTCTAGGTGTTGGGACAGGCACAGGTCACTCTATTTCCCCATCAGGAAGAAGAATGAAGCACAGGCTCAGCCTGCCCCCCGGAACCAGAATAGGGCCTGAAGCAATCCTGCGCTTTTGCGGCCAGCTCCCAAAAAAGCGAGTTGACAAATGGAGCTCAGGGCCACTGCAATTCACAAACCTGCAGAGTTATCAATGATAACTCTCGTCCACAAATATATTGAGGGAAGGCAACGAAGAGGATTTGAAAGCAAGGCAGAATTGCAGGAAACAGATTTCAGGAGGTAGATTCGACTCGCCTTTAAAGCACATGAAAAGCAGCAAAACGTTGACAATGATGCCCTTGGCCAAAAAGGGCGTATGCGTTTTTTCCTGAATATATTCAGGAAAAAACGCATACGCCCTTTTTGGCCAACCAAGCAAGCCGGAAGTGCAAATCAGCACTACAAAGAAGTCTCGCTTGCCATCGGTCAAAAGGGCCATGCTGCCAAAAGTGTAAAAACCAGAAATTCAGGACAGGCCATGGAGACATGGGAGCCTTGCTACGCTGATGGGCAGGATGCCAATTGCCAACAGCCACTCTGGAGAAGTGTACGGTGTGTCCTGAAACATGTAATAAACACAGCTTACAGAGCATAGGGCACTTCCACTCATGGGCGTATAAATTGGGAAAACTAAAAATCAACAAGACACAGGCACCCCAAAGTTTCGGGCTGCTCTGTGTACAAGAACCTCCACTTAGGTACACCTTAAACATGCCAGGAAAGAGAAAAATGGATAAAGAAGTTGTGGTACTTAGGCACAATGGAATATCACTCAGCCATGAAATCAATGTCATAAGGCTAGTAGCAGCATGATGAGTGGATTTAGGGATGAGGATTCTAAGTGAAATAAGTCACACAGAAAAAGACACTTATCCTAAGATATCACTTATAGAGGGCATGTTAAAATCGCTACACTTGAACTGAATTACAAAACAGAACAGAGTCACATATTTAGAAGACACACTATGGCTGCTTAACGGGAAAGGTGAGGTGGGGTGATGCATAAAACAAGGGTTTGAAATTAGCTCACATACCGTTCCATAAGCCAAATATGTAACAGACAAGACCTCCTCCCTGCTCAGTGAACAGGACTCAACACCCCCTATTCACCGCACAAGAATATATCTGACTAGCAAGAATCTTAAAACCTATGTATTGATATCTCTCTAGAGTTGAATCAAGAGGGTGTAAAGAGGCATAAACACAGCAGGGAAAAGCAGCTCAACCCCATTATCAAAATAAATTACTTAAAATGAACGCCATAAAACAAAGACAGTGAAAGAGAGAGAAATTCTTACAAAATCCGTTCGGAGGCTCTGATGCAACCTGGATTGACCATATCTAGACCCACAGCTGGATGAGACATAAGGCTGGACACTCTTGGGGCTGAGAGGTTTGGTGAGGTTGGGTGAGGAAATGCAGACCCTTTAAAGTAATACCGCGGGGTACCCACCCCATGGGTCCCAAATCTCCAGGTTCAAGGGCATCTTCCTACATTGAAAACGTGCATGGGAAACCCAGAAGATGGTACAGCGTGTGATCGGGAAAGGTTTCTAAAACGCACCTCATTTCTCCTCTCCTTGTGCTCGGGTTCGCCATTCCAGCCGCTTTACTAACAATCTCCCTACTTGGAGAATCAGCACCTTGAAGCTCCTGTTTCTTTCGTACAGGTTGCAATTTGTCCTGAGGATGAACGGGAAGAGGGGGAACCAACGAGAGACTAGCTCTAGGTGTTGGGACTGGCACAGGTCACTCTATTTCCCCATCAGGAAGAAGAATGAAGCACAGGCTCAGCCTGCCCCCCGGAACCAGAATAGGGCCTGAAGCAATCCTGCGCTTTCGCGGCCAGCTCCCAAAAAAGTGAGTTGACAAATGGAGCTCAGGGCCACTGCAATTCACAAACCTGCAGAGTTATCAATGATAACTCTCGTCCACAAATATACTGAGGGAAGGCAACGAAGAGGATTTGAAAGCAAGGCAGAATTGCAGGAAACAGATTTCAGGAGGTAGATTCGACTCGCCTTTAAAGCACATGAAAAGCAGCAAAACGTTGACAATGATGCCCTTGGCCAAAAAGGGCGTATGCGTTTTTTCCTGAATATATTCAGGAAAAAACGCATACGCCCTTTTTGGCCAACCAAGCAAGCCGGAAGTGCAAATCAGCACTACAAAGAAGTCTCGCTTGCCATCGGTCAAAAGGGCCATGCTGCCAAAAGTGTAAAAACCAGAAATTCAGGACAGGCCATGGAGACATGGGAGCCTTGCTACGCTGATGGGCAGGATGCCAATTGCCAACAGCCACTCTGGAGAAGTGTACGGTGTGTCCTGAAACATGTAATAAACACAGCTTACAGAGCATAGGGCACTTCCACTCATGGGCGTATAAATTGGGAAAACTAAAAATCAACAAGACACAGGCACCCCAAAGTTTCGGGCTGCTCTGTGTACAAGAACCTCCACTTAGGTACACCTTAAACATGCCAGGAAAGAGAAAAATGGATAAAGAAGTTGTGGTACTTAGGCACAATGGAATATCACTCAGCCATGAAATCAATGTCATAAGGCTAGTAGCAGCATGATGAGTGGATTTAGGGACGAGGATTCTAAGTGAAATAAGTCACACAGAAAAAGACACTTATCCTAAGATATCACTTATAGAGGGCATGTCAAAATCGCTACACTTGAAGTGAATTACAAAACAGAACAGAGTCACATATTTAGAAGACACACTATGGCTGCTTAACGGGAAAGGTGAGGTGGGCTGATGCATAAAACAAGGGTTTGAAATTAGCTCACATACCGTTCCATAAGCCAAATATGTAACAGACAAGACCTCCTCCCTGCTCAGTGAACTGGACTCAACACCCCCTATTCACCGCACAAGAATATATCTGACTAGCAAGAATCTTAAAACCTATGTATTGATATCTCTCTGGAGTTGAATCAAGAGGGTGTAAAGAGGCATAAACACAGCAGGGAAAAGCAGCTCAACCCCATTATCAAAATAAATTACTTAAAATGAACGCCATAAAACAAAGACAGTGAAAGAGAGAGAAATTCTTACAAAATCCGTTCGGAGGCTCTGATGCAACCTGGATTGACCATATCTAGACCCACAGCTGGATGAGACATAAGGCTGGACACTCTTGGGGCTGAGAGGTTTGGTGAGGTTGGGTGAGGAAACGCAGACCCTTTAAAGTAATACCGCGGGGTACCCACCCCATGGGTCCCAAATCTCCAGGTTCAAGGGCATCTTCCTACATTGAAAACGTGCATGGGAAACCCAGAAGATGGTACAGCGTGTGATCGGGATAGGTTTCTAAAACGCACCTCATTTCTCCTCTCCTTGTGCTCGGGTTCGCCATTCCAGCCGCTTTACTAACAATCTCCCTACTTGGAGAATCAGCACCTTGAAGCTCCTGTTTGTTTCGTACAGGTTGCAATTTGTCCTGAGGATGAACGGGAAGAGGGGGAACCAACGAGAGACTAGCTCTAGGTGTTGGGACTGGCACAGGTCACTCTATTTCCCCATCAGGAAGAAGAATGAAGCACAGGCTCAGCCTGCCCCCCGGAACCAGAATAGGGCCTGAAGCAATCCTGCGCTTTCGCGGCCAGCTCCCAAAAAAGCGAGTTGACAAATGGAGCTCAGGGCCACTGCAATTCACAAACCTGCAGAGTTATCAATGATAACTCTCGTCCACAAATATATTGAGGGAAGGCAACGAAGAGGATTTGAAAGCAAGGCAGAATTGCAGGAAACAGATTTCAGGAGGTAGATTCGACTCGCCTTTAAAGCACATGAAAAGCAGCAAAACGTTGACAATGATGCCCTTGGCCAAAAAGGGCGTATGCGTTTTTTCCTGACTATATTCAGGAAAAAACGCATACGCCCTTTTTGGCCAACCAAGCAAGCCGGAAGTGCAAATCAGCACTACAAAGAAGTCTCGCTTGCCATCGGTCAAAAGGGCCATGCTGCCAAAAGTGTAAAAACCAGAAATTCAGGACAGGCCATGGAGACATGGGAGCCTTGCTACGCTGATGGGCAGGATGCCAATTGCCAACAGCCACTCTGGAGAAGTGTACGGTGTGTCCTGAAACATGTAATAAACACAGCTTACAGAGCATAGGGCACTTCCACTCATGGGCGTATAAATTGGGAAAACTAAAAATCAACAAGACACAGGCACCCCAAAGTTTCGGGCTGCTCTGTGTACAAGAACCTCCACTTAGGTACACCTTAAACATGCCAGGAAAGAGAAAAATGGATAAAGAAGTTGTGGTACTTAGGCACAATGGAATATCACTCAGCCATGAAATCAATGTCATAAGGCTAGTAGCAGCATGATGAGTGGATTTAGGGACGAGGATTCTAAGTGAAATAAGTCACACAGAAAAAGACACTTATCCTAAGATATCACTTATAGAGGGCATGTCAAAATCGCTACACTTGAAGTGAATTACAAAACAGAACAGAGTCACACATTTAGAAGACACACTATGGCTGCTTAACGGGAAAGGTGAGGTGGGGTGATGCATAAAACAAGGGTTTGAAATTAGCTCACATACCGTTCCATAAGCCAAATATGTAACAGACAAGACCTCCTCCCTGCTCAGTGAACTGGACTCAACACCCCCTATTCACCGCACAAGAATATATCTGACTAGCAAGAATCTTAAAACCTATGTATTGATATCTCTCTGGAGTTGAATCAAGAGGGTGTAAAGAGGCATAAACACAGCAGGGAAAAGCAGCTCAACCCCATTATCAAAATAAATTACTTAAAATGAACGCCATAAAACAAAGACAGTGAAAGAGAGAGAAATTCTTACAAAATCCGTTCGGAGGCTCTGATGCAACCTGGATTGACCATATCTAGACCCACAGCTGGATGAGACATAAGGCTGGACACTCTTGGGGCTGAGAGGTTTGGTGAGGTTGGGTGAGGAAATGCAGACCCTTTAAAGTAATACTGCGGGGTACCCACCCCATGGGTCCCAAATCTCCAGGTTCAAGGGCATCTTCCTACATTGAAAACGTGCATGGGAAACCCAGAAGATGGTACAGCGTGTGATCGGGAAAGGTTTCTAAAACGCACCTCATTTCTCCTCTCCTTGTGCTCGGGTTCGCCATTCCAGCCGCTTTACTAACAATCTCCCTACTTGGAGAATCAGCACCTTGAAGCTCCTGTTTCTTTCGTACAGGTTGCAATTTGTCCTGAGGATGAACGGGAAGAGGGGGAACCAACGAGAGACTAGCTCTAGGTGTTGGGACTGGCACAGGTCACTCTATTTCCCCATCAGGAAGAAGAATGAAGCACAGGCTCAGCCTGCCCCCCGGAACCAGAAGAGGGCCTGAAGCAATCCTGCGCTTTCGCGGCCAGCTCCCAAAAAAGCGAGTTGACAAATGGAGCTCAGGGCCACTGCAATTCACAAACCTGCAGAGTTATCAATGATAACTCTCGTCCACAAATATATTGAGGGCAGGCAACGAAGAGGATTTGAAAGCAAGGCAGAATTGCAGGAAACAGATTTCAGGAGGTAGATTCGACTCGCCTTTAAAGCACATGAAAAGCAGCAAAACGTTGACAATGATGCCCTTGGCCAAAAAGGGCGTATGCGTTTTTTCCTGAATATATTCAGGAAAAAACGCATACGCCCTTTTTGGCCAACCAAGCCAGCCGGAAGTGCAAATCAGCACTACAAAGAAGTCTCGCTTGCCATCGGTCAAAAGGGCCATGCTGCCAAAAGTGTAAAAACCAGAAATTCAGGACAGGCCATGGAGACATGGGAGCCTTGCTACGCTGATGGGCGGGATGTCAATTGCCAACAGCCACTCTGGAGAAGTGTACGGTGTGTCCTGAAACATGTAATAAACACAGCTTACAGAGCATAGGGCACTTCCACTCATGGGCGTATAAATTGGGAAAACTAAAAATCAACAAGACACAGGCACCCCAAAGTTTAGGGCTGCTCTGTGTACAAGAACCTCCACTTAGCTACACCTTAAGTATCCCAGGAAAGAGAAAAATGGATAAAGAAGTTGTGGTACTTAGGCACAATGGAATATCACTCAGCCATGAAATCAATGTCATAAGGCTAGTAGCAGCATGATGAGTGGATTTAGGGACGAGGATTCTAAGTGAAATAAGTCACACAGAAAAAGACACTTATCCTAAGATATCACTTATAGAGGGCATGTCAAAATCGCTACACTTGAAGTGAATTACAAAACAGAACAGAGTCACATATTTAGAAGACACACTATGGCTGCTTAACGGGAAAGGTGAGGTGGGCTGATGCATAAAACAAGGGTTTGAAATTAGCTCACATACCGTTCCATAAGCCAAATATGTAACAGACAAGACCTCCTCCCTGCTCAGTGAACTGGACTCAACACCCCCTATTCACCGCACAAGAATATATCTGACTAGCAAGAATCTTAAAACCTATGTATTGATATCTCTCTGGAGTTGAATCAAGAGGGTGTAAAGAGGCATAAACACAGCAGGGAAAAGCAGCTCAACCCCATTATCAAAATAAATTACTTAAAATGAACGCCATAAAACAAAGACAGTGAAAGAGAGAGAAATTCTTACAAAATCCGTTCGGAGGCTCTGATGCAACCTGGATTGACCATATCTAGACCCACAGCTGGATGAGACATAAGGCTGGACACTCTTGGGGCTGAGAGGTTTGGTGAGGTTGGGTGAGGAAATGCAGACCCTTTAAAGTAATACCGCGGGGTACCCACCCCATGGGTCCCAAATCTCCAGGTTCAAGGGCATCTTCCTACATTGAAAACGTGCATGGGAAACCCAGAAGATGGTACAGCGTGTGATCGGGAAAGGTTTCTAAAACGCACCTCATTTCTCCTCTCCTTGTGCTCGGGTTCGCCATTCCAGCCGCTTTACTAACAATCTCCCTACTTGGAGAATCAGCACCTTGAAGCTCCTGTTTCTTTCGTACAGGTTGCAATTTGTCCTGAGGATGAACGGGAAGAGGGGGAACCAACGAGAGACTAGCTCTAGGTGTTGGGACTGGCACAGGTCACTCTATTTCCCCATCAGGAAGAAGAATGAAGCACAGGCTCAGCCTGCCCCCCGGAACCAGAATAGGGCCTGAAGCAATCCTGCGCTTTCGCGGCCAGCTCCCAAAAAAGCGAGTTGACAAATGGAGCTCAGGGCCACTGCAATTCACAAACCTGCAGAGTTATCAATGATAACTCTCGTCCACAAATATATTGAGGGCAGGCAAATAAGAGGATTTGAAAGCAAGGCAGAATTGCAGGAAACAGATTTCAGGAGGTAGATTCGACTCGCCTTTAAAGCACATGAAAAGCAGCAAAACGTTGACAATGATGCCCTTGGCCAAAAAGGGCGTATGCGTTTTTTGCTGAATATATTCAGGAAAAAACGCATACGCCCTTTTTGGCCAACCAAGCAAGCCGGAAGTGCAAATCAGCACTACAAAGAAGTCTCGCTTGCCATCGGTCAAAAGGGCCATGCTGCCAAAAGTGTAAAAACCAGAAATTCAGGACAGGCCATGGAGACATGGGAGCCTTGCTACGCTGATGGGCGGGATGTCAATTGCCAACAGCCACTCTGGAGAAGTGTACCGTGTGTCCTGAAACATGTAATAAACACAGCTTACAGAGCATAGGGCACTTCCACTCATGGGCGTATAAATTGGGAAAACTAAAAATCAACAAGACACAGGCACCCCAAAGTTTCGGGCTGCTCTGTGTACAAGAACCTCCACTTAGGTACACCTTAAACATGCCAGGAAAGAGAAAAATGGATAAAGAAGTTGTGGTACTTAGGCACAATGGAATATCACTCAGCCATGAAATCAATGTCATAAGGCTAGTAGCAGCATGATGAGTGGATTTAGGGACGAGGATTCTAAGTGAAATAAGTCACACAGAAAAAGACACTTATCCTAAGATATCACTTATAGAGGGCATGTCAAAATCGCTACACTTGAAGTGAATTACAAAACAGAACAGAGTCACATATTTAGAAGACACACTATGGCTGCTTAACGGGAAAGGTGAGGTGGGGTGATGCATAAAACAAGGGTTTGAAATTAGCTCACATACCGTTCCATAAGCCAAATATGTAACAGACAAGACCTCCTCCCTGCTCAGTGAACTGGACTCAACACCCCCTATTCACCGCACAAGAATATATCTGACTAGCAAGAATCTTAAAACCTATGTATTGATATCTCTCTGGAGTTGAATCAAGAGGGTGTAAAGAGGCATAAACACAGCAGGGAAAAGCAGCTCAACCCCATTATCAAAATAAATTACTTAAAATGAACGCCATAAAACAAAGACAGTGAAAGAGAGAGAAATTCTTACAAAATCCGTTCGGAGGCTCTGATGCAACCTGGATTGACCATATCTAGACCCACAGCTGGATGAGACATAAGGCTGGACACTCTTGGGGCTGAGAGGTTTGGTGAGGTTGGGTGAGGAAATGCAGACCCTTTAAAGTAATACCGCGGGGTACCCACCCCATGGGTCCCAAATCTCCAGGTTCAAGGGCATCTTCCTACATTGAAAACGTGCATGGGAAACCCAGAAGATGGTACAGCGTGTGATCGGGAAAGGTTTCTAAAACGCACCTCATTTCTCCTCTCCTTGTGCTCGGGTTCGCCATTCCAGCCGCTTTACTAACAATCTCCCTACTTGGAGAATCAGCACCTTGAAGCTCCTGTTTCTTTCGTACAGGTTGCAATTTGTCCTGAGGATGAACGGGAAGAGGGGGAACCAACGAGAGACTAGCTCTAGGTGTTGGGACAGGCACAGGTCACTCTATTTCCCCATCAGGAAGAAGAATGAAGCACAGGCTCAGCCTGCCCCCCGGAACCAGAATAGGGCCTGAAGCAATCCTGCGCTTTTGCGGCCAGCTCCCAAAAAAGCGAGTTGACAAATGGAGCTCAGGGCCACTGCAATTCACAAACCTGCAGAGTTATCAATGATAACTCTCGTCCACAAATATATTGAGGGAAGGCAACGAAGAGGATTTGAAAGCAAGGCAGAATTGCAGGAAACAGATTTCAGGAGGTAGATTCGACTCGCCTTTAAAGCACATGAAAAGCAGCAAAACGTTGACAATGATGCCCTTGGCCAAAAAGGGCGTATGCGTTTTTTCCTGAATATATTCAGGAAAAAACGCATACGCCCTTTTTGGCCAACCAAGCAAGCCGGAAGTGCAAATCAGCACTACAAAGAAGTCTCGCTTGCCATCGGTCAAAAGGGCCATGCTGCCAAAAGTGTAAAAACCAGAAATTCAGGACAGGCCATGGAGACATGGGAGCCTTGCTACGCTGATGGGCAGGATGCCAATTGCCAACAGCCACTCTGGAGAAGTGTACGGTGTGTCCTGAAACATGTAATAAACACAGCTTACAGAGCATAGGGCACTTCCACTCATGGGCGTATAAATTGGGAAAACTAAAAATCAACAAGACACAGGCACCCCAAAGTTTCGGGCTGCTCTGTGTACAAGAACCTCCACTTAGGTACACCTTAAACATGCCAGGAAAGAGAAAAATGGATAAAGAAGTTGTGGTACTTAGGCACAATGGAATATCACTCAGCCATGAAATCAATGTCATAAGGCTAGTAGCAGCATGATGAGTGGATTTAGGGACGAGGATTCTAAGTGAAATAAGTCACACAGAAAAAGACACTTATCCTAAGATATCACTTATAGAGGGCATGTCAAAATCGCTACACTTGAAGTGAATTACAAAACAGAACAGAGTCACATATTTAGAAGACACACTATGGCTGCTTAACGGGAAAGGTGAGGTGGGCTGATGCATAAAACAAGGGTTTGAAATTAGCTCACATACCGTTCCATAAGCCAAATATGTAACAGACAAGACCTCCTCCCTGCTCAGTGAACTGGACTCAACACCCCCTATTCACCGCACAAGAATATATCTGACTAGCAAGAATCTTAAAACCTATGTATTGATATCTCTCTGGAGTTGAATCAAGAGGGTGTAAAGAGGCATAAACACAGCAGGGAAAAGCAGCTCAACCCCATTATCAAAATAAATTACTTAAAATGAACGCCATAAAACAAAGACAGTGAAAGAGAGAGAAATTCTTACAAAATCCGTTCGGAGGCTCTGATGCAACCTGGATTGACCATATCTAGACCCACAGCTGGATGAGACATAAGGCTGGACACTCTTGGGGCTGAGAGGTTTGGTGAGGTTGGGTGAGGAAACGCAGACCCTTTAAAGTAATACCGCGGGGTACCCACCCCATGGGTCCCAAATCTCCAGGTTCAAGGGCATCTTCCTACATTGAAAACGTGCATGGGAAACCCAGAAGATGGTACAGCGTGTGATCGGGATAGGTTTCTAAAACGCACCTCATTTCTCCTCTCCTTGTGCTCGGGTTCGCCATTCCAGCCGCTTTACTAACAATCTCCCTACTTGGAGAATCAGCACCTTGAAGCTCCTGTTTGTTTCGTACAGGTTGCAATTTGTCCTGAGGATGAACGGGAAGAGGGGGAACCAACGAGAGACTAGCTCTAGGTGTTGGGACAGGCACAGGTCACTCTATTTCCCCATCAGGAAGAAGAATGAAGCACAGGCTCAGCCTGCCCCCCGGAACCAGAATAGGGCCTGAAGCAATCCTGCGCTTTCGCGGCCAGCTCCCAAAAAAGCGAGTTGACAAATGGAGCTCAGGGCCACTGCAATTCACAAACCTGCAGAGTTATCAATGATAACTCTCGTCCACAAATATATTGAGGGAAGGCAACGAAGAGGATTTGAAAGCAAGGCAGAATTGCAGGAAACAGATTTCAGGAGGTAGATTCGACTCGCCTTTAAAGCACATGAAAAGCAGCAAAACGTTGACAATGATGCCCTTGGCCAAAAAGGGCGTATGCGTTTTTTCCTGACTATATTCAGGAAAAAACGCATACGCCCTTTTTGGCCAACCAAGCAAGCCGGAAGTGCAAATCAGCACTACAAAGAAGTCTCGCTTGCCATCGGTCAAAAGGGCCATGCTGCCAAAAGTGTAAAAACCAGAAATTCAGGACAGGCCATGGAGACATGGGAGCCTTGCTACGCTGATGGGCAGGATGCCAATTGCCAACAGCCACTCTGGAGAAGTGTACGGTGTGTCCTGAAACATGTAATAAACACAGCTTACAGAGCATAGGGCACTTCCACTCATGGGCGTATAAATTGGGAAAACTAAAAATCAACAAGACACAGGCACCCCAAAGTTTCGGGCTGCTCTGTGTACAAGAACCTCCACTTAGGTACACCTTAAACATGCCAGGAAAGAGAAAAATGGATAAAGAAGTTGTGGTACTTAGGCACAATGGAATATCACTCAGCCATGAAATCAATGTCATAAGGCTAGTAGCAGCATGATGAGTGGATTTAGGGACGAGGATTCTAAGTGAAATAAGTCACACAGAAAAAGACTCTTATCCTAAGATATCACTTATAGAGGGCATGTCAAAATCGCTACACTTGAACTGAAATACAAAACAGAACAGAGTCACACATTTAGAAGACACACTATGGCTGCTTAACGGGAAAGGTGAGGTGGGCTGATGCATAAAACAAGGGTTTGAAATTAGCTCACATACCGTTCCATAAGCCAAATATGTAACAGACAAGACCTCCTCCCTGCTCAGTGAACTGGACTCAACACCCCCTATTCACCGCACAAGAATATATCTGACTAACAAGAATCTTAAAACCTATGTATTGATATCTCTCTGGAGTTGAATCAAGAGGGTGTAAAGCGGCATAAACACAGCAGGGAAAAGCAGCTCAACCCCATTATCAAAATAAATTACTTAAAATGAACGCCATAAAACAAAGACAGTGAAAGAGAGAGAAATTCTTACAAAATCCGTTCGGAGGCTCTGATGCAACCTGGATTGACCATATCTAGACCCACAGCTGGATGAGACATAAGGCTGGACACTCTTGGGGCTGAGAGGTTTGGTGAGGTTGGGTGAGGAAACGCAGACCCTTTAAAGTAATACCGCGGGGTACCCACCCCATGGGTCCCAAATCTCCAGGTTCAAGGGCATCTTCCTACATTGAAAACGTGCATGGGAAACCCAGAAGATGGTACAGCGTGTGATCGGGAAAGGTTTCTAAAACGCACCTCATTTCTCCTCTCCTTGTGCTCAGGTTCGCCATTCCAGCCGCTTTACTAACAATCTCCCTACTTGGAGAATCAGCACCTTGAATCTCCTGTTTGTTTCGTACAGGTTGCAATTTGTCCTGAGGATGAACGGGAAGAGGTGGAACCAAAGAGAGACTAGCTCTAGGTGTTGGGACAGGCACAGGTCACTCTATTTCCCCATCAGGAAGAAGAATGAAGCACAGGCTCAGCCTGCCCCCCGGAACCAGAATAGGGCCTGAAGCAATCCTGCGCTTTTGCGGCCAGCTCCCAAAAAAGCGAGTTGACAAATGGAGCTCAGGGCCACTGCAATTCACAAACCTGCAAAGTTATCAATGATAACTCTCGTCCACAAATATATTGAGGGAAGGCAACGAAGAGGATTTGAAAGCAAGGCAGAATTGCAGGAAACAGATTTCAGGAGGTAGATTCGACTCGCCTTTAAAGCACATGAAAAGCGGCAAAACGTTGACAATGATGCCCTTGGCCAAAAAGGGCGTATGCGTTTTTTCCTGACTATATTCAGGAAAAAACGCATACGCCCTTTTTGGCCAACCAAGCAAGCCGGAAGTGCAAATCAGCACTACAAAGAAGTCTCGCTTGCCATCGGTCAAAAGGGCCATGCTGCCAAAAGTGTAAAAACCAGAAATTCAGGACAGGCCATGGAGACATGGGAGCCTTGCTACGCTGATGGGCGGGATGTCAATTGCCAACAGCCACTCTGGAGAAGTGTACCGTGTGTCCTGAAACATGTAATAAACACAGCTTACAGAGCATAGGGCACTTCCACTCATGGGCGTATAAATTGGGAAAACTAAAAATCAACAAGACACAGGCACCCCAAAGTTTCGGGCTGCTCTGTGTACAAGAACCTCCACTTAGGTACACCTTAAACATGCCAGGAAAGAGAAAAATGGATAAAGAAGTTGTGGTACTTAGGCACAATGGAATATCACTCAGCCATGAAATCAATGTCATAAGGCTAGTAGCAGCATGATGAGTGGATTTAGGGACGAGGATTCTAAGTGAAATAAGTCACACAGAAAAAGACACTTATCCTAAGATATCACTTATAGAGGGCATGTCAAAATCGCTACACTTGAAGTGAATTACAAAACAGAACAGAGTCACATATTTAGAAGACACACTATGGCTGCTTAACGGGAAAGGTGAGGTGGGGTGATGCATAAAACAAGGGTTTGAAATTAGCTCACATACCGTTCCATAAGCCAAATATGTAACAGACAAGACCTCCTCCCTGCTCAGTGAACTGGACTCAACACCCCCTATTCACCGCACAAGAATATATCTGACTAGCAAGAATCTTAAAACCTATGTATTGATATCTCTCTGGAGTTGAATCAAGAGGGTGTAAAGAGGCATAAACACAGCAGGGAAAAGCAGCTCAACCCCATTATCAAAATAAATTACTTAAAATGAACGCCATAAAACAAAGACAGTGAAAGAGAGAGAAATTCTTACAAAATCCGTTCGGAGGCTCTGATGCAACCTGGATTGACCATATCTAGACCCACAGCTGGATGAGACATAAGGCTGGACACTCTTGGGGCTGAGAGGTTTGGTGAGGTTGGGTGAGGAAATGCAGACCCTTTAAAGTAATACCGCGGGGTACCCACCCCATGGGTCCCAAATCTCCAGGTTCAAGGGCATCTTCCTACATTGAAAACGTGCATGGGAAACCCAGAAGATGGTACAGCGTGTGATCGGGAAAGGTTTCTAAAACGCACCTCATTTCTCCTCTCCTTGTGCTCGGGTTCGCCATTCCAGCCGCTTTACTAACAATCTCCCTACTTGGAGAATCAGCACCTTGAAGCTCCTGTTTCTTTCGTACAGGTTGCAATTTGTCCTGAGGATGAACGGGAAGAGGGGGAACCAACGAGAGACTAGCTCTAGGTGTTGGGACAGGCACAGGTCACTCTATTTCCCCATCAGGAAGAAGAATGAAGCACAGGCTCAGCCTGCCCCCCGGAACCAGAATAGGGCCTGAAGCAATCCTGCGCTTTTGCGGCCAGCTCCCAAAAAAGCGAGTTGACAAATGGAGCTCAGGGCCACTGCAATTCACAAACCTGCAGAGTTATCAATGATAACTCTCGTCCACAAATATATTGAGGGAAGGCAACGAAGAGGATTTGAAAGCAAGGCAGAATTGCAGGAAACAGATTTCAGGAGGTAGATTCGACTCGCCTTTAAAGCACATGAAAAGCAGCAAAACGTTGACAATGATGCCCTTGGCCAAAAAGGGCGTATGCGTTTTTTCCTGAATATATTCAGGAAAAAACGCATACGCCCTTTTTGGCCAACCAAGCAAGCCGGAAGTGCAAATCAGCACTACAAAGAAGTCTCGCTTGCCATCGGTCAAAAGGGCCATGCTGCCAAAAGTGTAAAAACCAGAAATTCAGGACAGGCCATGGAGACATGGGAGCCTTGCTACGCTGATGGGCAGGATGCCAATTGCCAACAGCCACTCTGGAGAAGTGTACGGTGTGTCCTGAAACATGTAATAAACACAGCTTACAGAGCATAGGGCACTTCCACTCATGGGCGTATAAATTGGGAAAACTAAAAATCAACAAGACACAGGCACCCCAAAGTTTCGGGCTGCTCTGTGTACAAGAACCTCCACTTAGGTACACCTTAAACATGCCAGGAAAGAGAAAAATGGATAAAGAAGTTGTGGTACTTAGGCACAATGGAATATCACTCAGCCATGAAATCAATGTCATAAGGCTAGTAGCAGCATGATGAGTGGATTTAGGGACGAGGATTCTAAGTGAAATAAGTCACACAGAAAAAGACACTTATCCTAAGATATCACTTATAGAGGGCATGTCAAAATCGCTACACTTGAAGTGAATTACAAAACAGAACAGAGTCACATATTTAGAAGACACACTATGGCTGCTTAACGGGAAAGGTGAGGTGGGCTGATGCATAAAACAAGGGTTTGAAATTAGCTCACATACCGTTCCATAAGCCAAATATGTAACAGACAAGACCTCCTCCCTGCTCAGTGAACTGGACTCAACACCCCCTATTCACCGCACAAGAATATATCTGACTAGCAAGAATCTTAAAACCTATGTATTGATATCTCTCTGGAGTTGAATCAAGAGGGTGTAAAGAGGCATAAACACAGCAGGGAAAAGCAGCTCAACCCCATTATCAAAATAAATTACTTAAAATGAACGCCATAAAACAAAGACAGTGAAAGAGAGAGAAATTCTTACAAAATCCGTTCGGAGGCTCTGATGCAACCTGGATTGACCATATCTAGACCCACAGCTGGATGAGACATAAGGCTGGACACTCTTGGGGCTGAGAGGTTTGGTGAGGTTGGGTGAGGAAACGCAGACCCTTTAAAGTAATACCGCGGGGTACCCACCCCATGGGTCCCAAATCTCCAGGTTCAAGGGCATCTTCCTACATTGAAAACGTGCATGGGAAACCCAGAAGATGGTACAGCGTGTGATCGGGATAGGTTTCTAAAACGCACCTCATTTCTCCTCTCCTTGTGCTCGGGTTCGCCATTCCAGCCGCTTTACTAACAATCTCCCTACTTGGAGAATCAGCACCTTGAAGCTCCTGTTTGTTTCGTACAGGTTGCAATTTGTCCTGAGGATGAACGGGAAGAGGGGGAACCAACGAGAGACTAGCTCTAGGTGTTGGGACAGGCACAGGTCACTCTATTTCCCCATCAGGAAGAAGAATGAAGCACAGGCTCAGCCTGCCCCCCGGAACCAGAATAGGGCCTGAAGCAATCCTGCGCTTTCGCGGCCAGCTCCCAAAAAAGCGAGTTGACAAATGGAGCTCAGGGCCACTGCAATTCACAAACCTGCAGAGTTATCAATGATAACTCTCGTCCACAAATATATTGAGGGAAGGCAACGAAGAGGATTTGAAAGCAAGGCAGAATTGCAGGAAACAGATTTCAGGAGGTAGATTCGACTCGCCTTTAAAGCACATGAAAAGCAGCAAAACGTTGACAATGATGCCCTTGGCCAAAAAGGGCGTATGCGTTTTTTCCTGACTATATTCAGGAAAAAACGCATACGCCCTTTTTGGCCAACCAAGCAAGCCGGAAGTGCAAGTCAGCACTACAAAGAAGTCTCGCTTGCCATCGGTCAAAAGGGCCATGCTGCCAAAAGTGTAAAAACCAGAAATTCAGGACAGGCCATGGAGACATGGGAGCCTTGCTACGCTGATGGGCAGGATGCCAATTGCCAACAGCCACTCTGGAGAAGTGTACGGTGTGTCCTGAAACATGTAATAAACACAGCTTACAGAGCATAGGGCACTTCCACTCATGGGCGTATAAATTGGGAAAACTAAAAATCAACAAGACACAGGCACCCCAAAGTTTCGGGCTGCTCTGTGTACAAGAACCTCCACTTAGGTACACCTTAAACATGCCAGGAAAGAGAAAAATGGATAAAGAAGTTGTGGTACTTAGGCACAATGGAATATCACTCAGCCATGAAATCAATGTCATAAGGCTAGTAGCAGCATGATGAGTGGATTTAGGGACGAGGATTCTAAGTGAAATAAGTCACACAGAAAAAGACTCTTATCCTAAGATATCACTTATAGAGGGCATGTCAAAATCGCTACACTTGAACTGAAATACAAAACAGAACAGAGTCACACATTTAGAAGACACACTATGGCTGCTTAACGGGAAAGGTGAGGTGGGCTGATGCATAAAACAAGGGTTTGAAATTAGCTCACATACCGTTCCATAAGCCAAATATGTAACAGACAAGACCTCCTCCCTGCTCAGTGAACTGGACTCAACACCCCCTATTCACCGCACAAGAATATATCTGACTAACAAGAATCTTAAAACCTATGTATTGATATCTCTCTGGAGTTGAATCAAGAGGGTGTAAAGCGGCATAAACACAGCAGGGAAAAGCAGCTCAACCCCATTATCAAAATAAATTACTTAAAATGAACGCCATAAAACAAAGACAGTGAAAGAGAGAGAAATTCTTACAAAATCCGTTCGGAGGCTCTGATGCAACCTGGATTGACCATATCTAGACCCACAGCTGGATGAGACATAAGGCTGGACACTCTTGGGGCTGAGAGGTTTGGTGAGGTTGGGTGAGGAAACGCAGACCCTTTAAAGTAATACCGCGGGGTACCCACCCCATGGGTCCCAAATCTCCAGGTTCAAGGGCATCTTCCTACATTGAAAACGTGCATGGGAAACCCAGAAGATGGTACAGCGTGTGATCGGGAAAGGTTTCTAAAACGCACCTCATTTCTCCTCTCCTTGTGCTCAGGTTCGCCATTCCAGCCGCTTTACTAACAATCTCCCTACTTGGAGAATCAGCACCTTGAATCTCCTGTTTGTTTCGTACAGGTTGCAATTTGTCCTGAGGATGAACGGGAAGAGGTGGAACCAAAGAGAGACTAGCTCTAGGTGTTGGGACAGGCACAGGTCACTCTATTTCCCCATCAGGAAGAAGAATGAAGCACAGGCTCTGCCTGCCCACCGGAACCAGAATAGGGCCTGAAGCAATCCTGCGCTTTTGCGGCCAGCTCCCAAAAAAGCGAGTTGACAAATGGAGCTCAGGGCCACTGCAATTCACAAACCTGCAGAGTTATAAATGATAACTCTCGTCCACAAATATATTGAGGGAAGGCAACGAAGAGGATTTGAAAGCAAGGCAGAATTGCAGGAAACAGATTTCAGGAGGTAGATTCGACTCGCCTTTAAAGCACATGAAAAGCGGCAAAACGTTGACAATGATGCCCTTGGCCAAAAAGGGCGTATGCGTTTTTTGCTGAATATATTCAGGAAAAAACGCATACGCCCTTTTTGGCCAACCAAGCAAGCCGGAAGTGCAAATCAGCACTACAAAGAAGTCTCGCTTGCCATCGGTCAAAGGGGCCACGCTGCAAAAAGAGTAAACACCAGAAATGCAGGACAGGCCATGGAGACATGGGAGCTTTGCTAGGCTGAGGGGTGGGATGTCAATTGCCAACAGCCACTCTGGAGAAGTGTACGGTGTGTCCTGAAACATGTAATAAACACAGCTTACAGAGCATAGGGCACTTCCACTCATGGGCGTATAAATTGGGAAAACTAAAAATCAACAAGACACAGGCACCCCAAAGTTTAGGGCTGCTCTGTGTACAAGAACCTCCACTTAGCTACACCTTAAGTATCCCAGGAAAGAGAAAAATGGATAAAGAAGTTGTGGTACTTAGGCACAATGGAATATCACTCAGCCATGAAATCAATGTCATAAGGCTAGTAGCAGCATGATGAGTGGATTTAGGGACGAGGATTCTAAGTGAAATAAGTCACACAGAAAAAGACACTTATCCTAAGATATCACTTATAGAGGGCATGTCAAAATCGCTACACTTGAAGTGAATTACAAAACAGAACAGAGTCACACATTTAGAAGACACACTATGGCTGCTTAACGGGAAAGGTGAGGTGGGCTGATGCATAAAACAAGGGTTTGAAATTAGCTCACATACCGTTCCATAAGCCAAATATGTAACAGACAAGACCTCCTCCCTGCTCAGTGAACTGGACTCAACACCCCCTATTCACCGCACAAGAATATATCTGACTAGCAAGAATCTTAAAACCTATGTATTGATATCTCTCTGGAGTTGAATCAAGAGGGTGTAAAGAGGCATAAACACAGCAGGGAAAAGCAGCTCAACCCCATTATCAAAATAAATTACTTAAAATGAACGCCATAAAACAAAGACAGTGAAAGAGAGAGAAATTCTTACAAAATCCGTTCGGAGGCTCTGATGCAACCTGGATTGACCATATCTAGACCCACAGCTGGATGAGACATAAGGCTGGACACTCTTGGGGCTGAGAGGTTTGGTGAGGTTGGGTGAGGAAATGCAGACCCTTTAAAGTAATACCGCGGGGTACCCACCCCATGGGTCCCAAATCTCCAGGTTCAAGGGCATCTTCCTACATTGAAAACGTGCATGGGAAACCCAGAAGATGGTACAGCGTGTGATCGGGAAAGGTTTCTAAAACGCACCTCATTTCTCCTCTCCTTGTGCTCGGGTTCGCCATTCCAGCCGCTTTACTAACAATCTCCCTACTTGGAGAATCAGCACCTTGAAGCTCCTGTTTCTTTTGTACAGGTTGCAATTTGTCCTGAGGATGAACGGGAAGAGGGGGAACCAACGAGAGACTAGCTCTAGGTGTTGGGACTGGCACAGGTCACTCTATTTCCCCATCAGGAAGAAGAATGAAGCACAGGCTCAGCCTGCCCCCCGGAACCAGAATAGGGCCTGAAGCAATCCTGCGCTTTCGCGGCCAGCTCCCAAAAAAGCGAGTTGACAAATGGAGCTCAGGGCCACTGCAATTCACAAACCTGCAGAGTTATCAATGATAACTCTCGTCCACAAATATATTGAGGGCAGGCAACGAAGAGGATTTGAAAGCAAGGCAGAATTGCAGGAAACAGATTTCAGGAGGTAGATTCGACTCGCCTTTAAAGCACATGAAAAGCAGCAAAACGTTGACAATGATGCCCTTGGCCAAAAAGGGCGTATGCGTTTTTTCCTGAATATATTCAGGAAAAAACGCATACGCCCTTTTTGGCCAACCAAGCCAGCCGGAAGTGCAAATCAGCACTACAAAGAAGTCTCGCTTGCCATCGGTCAAAAGGGCCACGCTGCAAAAAGAGTAAACACCAGAAATGCAGGACAGGCCATGGAGACATGGGAGCCTTGCTAGGCTGAGGGGTGGGATGTCAATTGCCAACAGCCACTCTGGAGAAGTGTACGGTGTGTCCTGAAACATGTAATAAACACAGCTTACAGAGCATAGGGCACTTCCACTCATGGGCGTATAAATTGGGAAAACTAAAAATCAACAAGACACAGGCACCCCAAAGTTTCGGGCTGCTCTGTGTACAAGAACCTCCACTTAGGTACACCTTAAACATGCCAGGAAAGAAAAAATGGATAAAGAAGTTGTGGTACTTAGGCACAATGGAATATCACTCAGCCATGAAATCAATGTCATAAGGCTAGTAGCAGCATGATGAGTGGATTTAGGGACGAGGATTCTAAGTGAAATAAGTCACACAGAAAAAGACACTTATCCTAAGATATCACTTATAGAGGGCATGTCAAAATCGCTACACTTGAAGTGAATTACAAAACAGAACAGAGTCACATATTTAGAAGACACACTATGGCTGCTTAACGGGAAAGGTGAGGTGGGCTGATGCATAAAACAAGGGTTTGAAATTAGCTCACATACCGTTCCATAAGCCAAATATGTAACAGACAAGACCTCCTCCCTGCTCAGTGAACTGGACTCAACACCCCCTATTCACCGCACAAGAATATATCTGACTAGCAAGAATCTTAAAACCTATGTATTGATATCTCTCTGGAGTTGAATCAAGAGGGTGTAAAGAGGCATAAACACAGCAGGGAAAAGCAGCTCAACCCCATTATCAAAATAAATTACTTAAAATGAACGCCATAAAACAAAGACAGTGAAAGAGAGAGAAATTCTTACAAAATCCGTTCGGAGGCTCTGATGCAACCTGGATTGACCATATCTAGACCCACAGCTGGATGAGACATAAGGCTGGACACTCTTGGGGCTGAGAGGTTTGGTGAGGTTGGGTGAGGAAACGCAGACCCTTTAAAGTAATACCGCGGGGTACCCACCCCATGGGTCCCAAATCTCCAGGTTCAAGGGCATCTTCCTACATTGAAAACGTGCATGGGAAACCCAGAAGATGGTACAGCGTGTGATCGGGATAGGTTTCTAAAACGCACCTCATTTCTCCTCTCCTTGTGCTCGGGTTCGCCATTCCAGCCGCTTTACTAACAATCTCCCTACTTGGAGAATCAGCACCTTGAAGCTCCTGTTTGTTTCGTACAGGTTGCAATTTGTCCTGAGGATGAACGGGAAGAGGGGGAACCAACGAGAGACTAGCTCTAGGTGTTGGGACAGGCACAGGTCACTCTATTTCCCCATCAGGAAGAAGAATGAAGCACAGGCTCAGCCTGCCCCCCGGAACCAGAATAGGGCCTGAAGCAATCCTGCGCTTTCGCGGCCAGCTCCCAAAAAAGCGAGTTGACAAATGGAGCTCAGGGCCACTGCAATTCACAAACCTGCAGAGTTATCAATGATAACTCTCGTCCACAAATATATTGAGGGAAGGCAACGAAGAGGATTTGAAAGCAAGGCAGAATTGCAGGAAACAGATTTCAGGAGGTAGATTCGACTCGCCTTTAAAGCACATGAAAAGCAGCAAAACGTTGACAATGATGCCCTTGGCCAAAAAGGGCGTATGCGTTTTTTCCTGACTATATTCAGGAAAAAACGCATACGCCCTTTTTGGCCAACCAAGCAAGCCGGAAGTGCAAATCAGCACTACAAAGAAGTCTCGCTTGCCATCGGTCAAAAGGGCCATGCTGCCAAAAGTGTAAAAACCAGAAATTCAGGACAGGCCATGGAGACATGGGAGCCTTGCTACGCTGATGGGCAGGATGCCAATTGCCAACAGCCACTCTGGAGAAGTGTACGGTGTGTCCTGAAACATGTAATAAACACAGCTTACAGAGCATAGGGCACTTCCACTCATGGGCGTATAAATTGGGAAAACTAAAAATCAACAAGACACAGGCACCCCAAAGTTTCGGGCTGCTCTGTGTACAAGAACCTCCACTTAGGTACACCTTAAACATGCCAGGAAAGAGAAAAATGGATAAAGAAGTTGTGGTACTTAGGCACAATGGAATATCACTCAGCCATGAAATCAATGTCATAAGGCTAGTAGCAGCATGATGAGTGGATTTAGGGACGAGGATTCTAAGTGAAATAAGTCACACAGAAAAAGACTCTTATCCTAAGATATCACTTATAGAGGGCATGTCAAAATCGCTACACTTGAACTGAAATACAAAACAGAACAGAGTCACACATTTAGAAGACACACTATGGCTGCTTAACGGGAAAGGTGAGGTGGGCTGATGCATAAAACAAGGGTTTGAAATTAGCTCACATACCGTTCCATAAGCCAAATATGTAACAGACAAGACCTCCTCCCTGCTCAGTGAACTGGACTCAACACCCCCTATTCACCGCACAAGAATATATCTGACTAACAAGAATCTTAAAACCTATGTATTGATATCTCTCTGGAGTTGAATCAAGAGGGTGTAAAGCGGCATAAACACAGCAGGGAAAAGCAGCTCAACCCCATTATCAAAATAAATTACTTAAAATGAACGCCATAAAACAAAGACAGTGAAAGAGAGAGAAATTCTTACAAAATCCGTTCGGAGGCTCTGATGCAACCTGGATTGACCATATCTAGACCCACAGCTGGATGAGACATAAGGCTGGACACTCTTGGGGCTGAGAGGTTTGGTGAGGTTGGGTGAGGAAACGCAGACCCTTTAAAGTAATACCGCGGGGTACCCACCCCATGGGTCCCAAATCTCCAGGTTCAAGGGCATCTTCCTACATTGAAAACGTGCATGGGAAACCCAGAAGATGGTACAGCGTGTGATCGGGAAAGGTTTCTAAAACGCACCTCATTTCTCCTCTCCTTGTGCTCAGGTTCGCCATTCCAGCCGCTTTACTAACAATCTCCCTACTTGGAGAATCAGCACCTTGAATCTCCTGTTTGTTTCGTACAGGTTGCAATTTGTCCTGAGGATGAACGGGAAGAGGTGGAACCAAAGAGAGACTAGCTCTAGGTGTTGGGACAGGCACAGGTCACTCTATTTCCCCATCAGGAAGAAGAATGAAGCACAGGCTCAGCCTGCCCCCCGGAACCAGAATAGGGCCTGAAGCAATCCTGCGCTTTTGCGGCCAGCTCCCAAAAAAGCGAGTTGACAAATGGAGCTCAGGGCCACTGCAATTCACAAACCTGCAAAGTTATCAATGATAACTCTCGTCCACAAATATATTGAGGGAAGGCAACGAAGAGGATTTGAAAGCAAGGCAGAATTGCAGGAAACAGATTTCAGGAGGTAGATTCGACTCGCCTTTAAAGCACATGAAAAGCGGCAAAACGTTGACAATGATGCCCTTGGCCAAAAAGGGCGTATGCGTTTTTTCCTGAATATATTCAGGAAAAAACGCATACGCCCTTTTTGGCCAACCAAGCAAGCCGGAAGTGCAAATCAGCACTACAAAGAAGTCTCGCTTGCCATCGGTCAAAAGGGCCACGCTGCAAAAAGAGTAAACACCAGAAATGCAGGACAGGCCATGGAGACATGGGAGCCTTGCTAGGCTGAGGGGTGGGATGTCAATTGCCCACAGCCACTCTGGAGAAGTGTACGGTGTGTCCTGAAACATGTAATAAACACAGCTTACAGAGCATAGGGCACTTCCACTCATGGGCGTATAAATTGGGAAAACTAAAAATCAACAAGACACAGGCAACCCAAAGTTTAGGGCTGCTCTGTGTACAAGAACCTCCACTTAGCTACACCTTAAGTATCCCAGGAAAGAGAAAAATGGATAAAGAAGTTGTGGTACTTAGGCACAATGGAATATCACTCAGCCATGAAATCAATGTCATAAGGCTAGTAGCAGCATGATGAGTGGATTTAGGGACGAGGATTCTAAGTGAAATAAGTCACACAGAAAAAGACTCTTATCCTAAGATATCACTTATAGAGGGCATGTCAAAATCGCTACACTTGAACTGAATTACAAAACAGAACAGAGTCACACATTTAGAAGACACACTATGGCTGCTTAACGGGAAAGGTGAGGTGGGCTGATGCATAAAACAAGGGTTTGAAATTAGCTCACATACCGTTCCATAAGCCAAATATGTAACAGACAAGACCTCCTCCCTGCTCAGTGAACTGGACTCAACACCCCCTATTCACCGCACAAGAATATATCTGACTAACAAGAATCTTAAAACCTATGTATTGATATCTCTCTGGAGTTGAATCAAGAGGGTGTAAAGCGGCATAAACACAGCAGGGAAAAGCAGCTCAACCCCATTATCAAAATAAATTACTTAAAATGAACGCCATAAAACAAAGACAGTGAAAGAGAGAGAAATTCTTACAAAATCCGTTCGGAGGCTCTGATGCAACCTGGATTGACCATATCTAGACCCACAGCTGGATGAGACATAAGGCTGGACACTCTTGGGGCTGAGAGGTTTGGTGAGGTTGGGTGAGGAAACGCAGACCCTTTAAAGTAATACCGCGGGGTACCCACCCCATGGGTCCCAAATCTCCAGGTTCAAGGGCATCTTCCTACATTGAAAACGTGCATGGGAAACCCAGAAGATGGTACAGCGTGTGATCGGGAAAGGTTTCTAAAACGCACCTCATTTCTCCTCTCCTTGTGCTCAGGTTCGCCATTCCAGCCGCTTTACTAACAATCTCCCTACTTGGAGAATCAGCACCTTGAATCTCCTGTTTGTTTCGTACAGGTTGCAATTTGTCCTGAGGATGAACGGGAAGAGGTGGAACCAAAGAGAGACTAGCTCTAGGTGTTGGGACAGGCACAGGTCACTCTATTTCCCCATCAGGAAGAAGAATGAAGCACAGGCTCTGCCTGCCCACCGGAACCAGAATAGGGCCTGAAGCAATCCTGCGCTTTTGCGGCCAGCTCCCAAAAAAGCGAGTTGACAAATGGAGCTCAGGGCCACTGCAATTCACAAACCTGCAGAGTTATAAATGATAACTCTCGTCCACAAATATATTGAGGGAAGGCAACGAAGAGGATTTGAAAGCAAGGCAGAATTGCAGGAAACAGATTTCAGGAGGTAGATTCGACTCGCCTTTAAAGCACATGAAAAGCGGCAAAACGTTGACAATGATGCCCTTGGCCAAAAAGGGCGTATGCGTTTTTTCCTGAATATATTCAGGAAAAAACGCATACGCCCTTTTTGGCCAACCAAGCAAGCCGGAAGTGCAAATCAGCACTACAAAGAAGTCTCGCTTGCCATCGGTCAAAGGGGCCACGCTGCAAAAAGAGTAAACACCAGAAATGCAGGACAGGCCATGGAGACATGGGAGCTTTGCTAGGCTGAGGGGTGGGATGTCAATTGCCAACAGCCACTCTGGAGAAGTGTACGGTGTGTCCTGAAACATGTAATAAACACAGCTTACAGAGCATAGGGCACTTCCACTCATGGGCGTATAAATTGGGAAAACTAAAAATCAACAAGACACAGGCAACCCAAAGTTTAGGGCTGCTCTGTGTACAAGAACCTCCACTTAGCTACACCTTAAGTATCCCAGGAAAGAGAAAAATGGATAAAGAAGTTGTGGTACTTAGGCACAATGGAATATCACTCAGCCATGAAATCAATGTCATAAGGCTAGTAGCAGCATGATGAGTGGATTTAGGGACGAGGATTCTAAGTGAAATAAGTCACACAGAAAAAGACACTTATCCTAAGATATCACTTATAGAGGGCATGTCAAAATCGCTACACTTGAAGTGAATTACAAAACAGAACAGAGTCACACATTTAGAAGACACACTATGGCTGCTTAACGGGAAAGGTGAGGTGGGCTGATGCATAAAACAAGGGTTTGAAATTAGCTCACATACCGTTCCATAAGCCAAATATGTAACAGACAAGACCTCCTCCCTGCTCAGTGAACTGGACTCAACACCCCCTATTCACCGCACAAGAATATATCTGACTAGCAAGAATCTTAAAACCTATGTATTGATATCTCTCTGGAGTTGAATCAAGAGGGTGTAAAGAGGCATAAACACAGCAGGGAAAAGCAGCTCAACCCCATTATCAAAATAAATTACTTAAAATGAACGCCATAAAACAAAGACAGTGAAAGAGAGAGAAATTCTTACAAAATCCGTTCGGAGGCTCTGATGCAACCTGGATTGACCATATCTAGACCCACAGCTGGATGAGACATAAGGCTGGACACTCTTGGGGCTGAGAGGTTTGGTGAGGTTGGGTGAGGAAATGCAGACCCTTTAAAGTAATACCGCGGGGTACCCACCCCATGGGTCCCAAATCTCCAGGTTCAAGGGCATCTTCCTACATTGAAAACGTGCATGGGAAACCCAGAAGATGGTACAGCGTGTGATCGGGAAAGGTTTCTAAAACGCACCTCATTTCTCCTCTCCTTGTGCTCGGGTTCGCCATTCCAGCCGCTTTACTAACAATCTCCCTACTTGGAGAATCAGCACCTTGAAGCTCCTGTTTCTTTCGTACAGGTTGCAATTTGTCCTGAGGATGAACGGGAAGAGGGGGAACCAACGAGAGACTAGCTCTAGGTGTTGGGACTGGCACAGGTCACTCTATTTCCCCATCAGGAAGAAGAATGAAGCACAGGCTCAGCCTGCCCCCCGGAACCAGAAGAGGGCCTGAAGCAATCCTGCGCTTTCGCGGCCAGCTCCCAAAAAAGCGAGTTGACAAATGGAGCTCAGGGCCACTGCAATTCACAAACCTGCAGAGTTATCAATGATAACTCTCGTCCACAAATATATTGAGGGCAGGCAACGAAGAGGATTTGAAAGCAAGGCAGAATTGCAGGAAACAGATTTCAGGAGGTAGATTCGACTCGCCTTTAAAGCACATGAAAAGCAGCAAAACGTTGACAATGATGCCCTTGGCCAAAAAGGGCGTATGCGTTTTTTCCTGAATATATTCAGGAAAAAACGCATACGCCCTTTTTGGCCAACCAAGCCAGCCGGAAGTGCAAATCAGCACTACAAAGAAGTCTCGCTTGCCATCGGTCAAAAGGGCCACGCTGCAAAAAGAGTAAACACCAGAAATGCAGGACAGGCCATGGAGACATGGGAGCCTTGCTAGGCTGAGGGGTGGGATGTCAATTGCCAACAGCCACTCTGGAGAAGTGTACGGTGTGTCCTGAAACATGTAATAAACACAGCTTACAGAGCATAGGGCACTTCCACTCATGGGCGTATAAATTGGGAAAACTAAAAATCAACAAGACACAGGCAACCCAAAGTTTAGGGCTGCTCTGTGTACAAGAACCTCCACTTAGCTACACCTTAAGTATCCCAGGAAAGAGAAAAATGGATAAAGAAGTTGTGGTACTTAGGCACAATGGAATATCACTCAGCCATGAAATCAATGTCATAAGGCTAGTAGCAGCATGATGAGTGGATTTAGGGACGAGGATTCTAAGTGAAATAAGTCACACAGAAAAAGACTCTTATCCTAAGATATCACTTATAGAGGGCATGTCAAAATCGCTACACTTGAACTGAATTACAAAACAGAACAGAGTCACACATTTAGAAGACACACTATGGCTGCTTAACGGGAAAGGTGAGGTGGGCTGATGCATAAAACAAGGGTTTGAAATTAGCTCACATACCGTTCCATAAGCCAAATATGTAACAGACAAGACCTCCTCCCTGCTCAGTGAACTGGACTCAACACCCCCTATTCACCGCACAAGAATATATCTGACTAACAAGAATCTTAAAACCTATGTATTGATATCTCTCTGGAGTTGAATCAAGAGGGTGTAAAGCGGCATAAACACAGCAGGGAAAAGCAGCTCAACCCCATTATCAAAATAAATTACTTAAAATGAACGCCATAAAACAAAGACAGTGAAAGAGAGAGAAATTCTTACAAAATCCGTTCGGAGGCTCTGATGCAACCTGGATTGACCATATCTAGACCCACAGCTGGATGAGACATAAGGCTGGACACTCTTGGGGCTGAGAGGTTTGGTGAGGTTGGGTGAGGAAACGCAGACCCTTTAAAGTAATACCGCGGGGTACCCACCCCATGGGTCCCAAATCTCCAGGTTCAAGGGCATCTTCCTACATTGAAAACGTGCATGGGAAACCCAGAAGATGGTACAGCGTGTGATCGGGAAAGGTTTCTAAAACGCACCTCATTTCTCCTCTCCTTGTGCTCAGGTTCGCCATTCCAGCCGCTTTATTAACAATCTCCCTACTTGGAGAATCAGCACCTTGAATCTCCTGTTTGTTTCGTACAGGTTGCAATTTGTCCTGAGGATGAACGGGAAGAGGTGGAACCAAAGAGAGACTAGCTCTAGGTGTTGGGACAGGCACAGGTCACTCTATTTCCCCATCAGGAAGAAGAATGAAGCACAGGCTCTGCCTGCCCACCGGAACCAGAATAGGGCCTGAAGCAATCCTGCGCTTTTGCGGCCAGCTCCCAAAAAAGCGAGTTGACAAATGGAGCTCAGGGCCACTGCAATTCACAAACCTGCAGAGTTATAAATGATAACTCTCGTCCACAAATATATTGAGGGAAGGCAACGAAGAGGATTTGAAAGCAAGGCAGAATTGCAGGAAACAGATTTCAGGAGGTAGATTCGACTCGCCTTTAAAGCACATGAAAAGCGGCAAAACGTTGACAATGATGCCCTTGGCCAAAAAGGGCGTATGCGTTTTTTGCTGAATATATTCAGGAAAAAACGCATACGCCCTTTTTGGCCAACCAAGCAAGCCGGAAGTGCAAATCAGCACTACAAAGAAGTCTCGCTTGCCATCGGTCAAAGGGGCCACGCTGCAAAAAGAGTAAACACCAGAAATGCAGGACAGGCCATGGAGACATGGGAGCTTTGCTAGGCTGAGGGGTGGGATGTCAATTGCCAACAGCCACTCTGGAGAAGTGTACGGTGTGTCCTGAAACATGTAATAAACACAGCTTACAGAGCATAGGGCACTTCCACTCATGGGCGTATAAATTGGGAAAACTAAAAATCAACAAGACACAGGCACCCCAAAGTTTAGGGCTGCTCTGTGTACAAGAACCTCCACTTAGCTACACCTTAAGTATCCCAGGAAAGAGAAAAATGGATAAAGAAGTTGTGGTACTTAGGCACAATGGAATATCACTCAGCCATGAAATCAATGTCATAAGGCTAGTAGCAGCATGATGAGTGGATTTAGGGACGAGGATTCTAAGTGAAATAAGTCACACAGAAAAAGACACTTATCCTAAGATATCACTTATAGAGGGCATGTCAAAATCGCTACACTTGAAGTGAATTACAAAACAGAACAGAGTCACACATTTAGAAGACACACTATGGCTGCTTAACGGGAAAGGTGAGGTGGGGTAATGCATAAAACAAGGGTTTGAAATTAGCTCACATACCGTTCCATAAGCCAAATATGTAACAGACAAGACCTCCTCCCTGCTCAGTGAACTGGACTCAACACCCCCTATTCACCGCACAAGAATATATCTGACTAGCAAGAATCTTAAAACCTATGTATTGATATCTCTCTGGAGTTGAATCAAGAGGGTGTAAAGAGGCATAAACACAGCAGGGAAAAGCAGCTCAACCCCATTATCAAAATAAATTACTTAAAATGAACGCCATAAAACAAAGACAGTGAAAGAGAGAGAAATTCTTACAAAATCCGTTCGGAGGCTCTGATGCAACCTGGATTGACCATATCTAGACCCACAGCTGGATGAGACATAAGGCTGGACACTCTTGGGGCTGAGAGGTTTGGTGAGGTTGGGTGAGGAAATGCAGACCCTTTAAAGTAATACCGCGGGGTACCCACCCCATGGGTCCCAAATCTCCAGGTTCAAGGGCATCTTCCTACATTGAAAACGTGCATGGGAAACCCAGAAGATGGTACAGCGTGTGATCGGGAAAGGTTTCTAAAACGCACCTCATTTCTCCTCTCCTTGTGCTCGGGTTCGCCATTCCAGCCGCTTTACTAACAATCTCCCTACTTGGAGAATCAGCACCTTGAAGCTCCTGTTTCTTTCGTACAGGTTGCAATTTGTCCTGAGGATGAACGGGAAGAGGGGGAACCAACGAGAGACTAGCTCTAGGTGTTGGGACTGGCACAGGTCACTCTATTTCCCCATCAGGAAGAAGAATGAAGCACAGGCTCAGCCTGCCCCCCGGAACCAGAAGAGGGCCTGAAGCAATCCTGCGCTTTCGCGGCCAGCTCCCAAAAAAGCGAGTTGACAAATGGAGCTCAGGGCCACTGCAATTCACAAACCTGCAGAGTTATCAATGATAACTCTCGTCCACAAATATATTGAGGGCAGGCAACGAAGAGGATTTGAAAGCAAGGCAGAATTGCAGGAAACAGATTTCAGGAGGTAGATTCGACTGGCCTTTAAAGCACATGAAAAGCAGCAAAACGTTGACAATGATGCCCTTGGCCAAAAAGGGCGTATGCGTTTTTTCCTGAATATATTCAGGAAAAAACGCATACGCCCTTTTTGGCCAACCAAGCCAGCCGGAAGTGCAAATCAGCACTACAAAGAAGTCTCGCTTGCCATCGGTCAAAAGGGCCATGCTGCCAAAAGTGTAAAAACCAGAAATTCAGGACAGGCCATGGAGACATGGGAGCCTTGCTACGCTGATGGGCGTGATGTCAATTGCCAACAGCCACTCTGGAGATGTGTACGGTGTGTCCTGAAACATGTAATAAACACAGCTTACAGAGCATAGGGCACTTCCACTCATGGGCGTATAAATTGGGAAAACTAAAAATCAACAAGACACAGGCACCCCAAAGTTTAGGGCTGCTCTGTGTACAAGAACCTCCACTTAGCTACACCTTAAGTATCCCAGGAAAGAGAAAAATGGATAAAGAAGTTGTGGTACTTAGGCACAATGGAATATCACTCAGCCATGAAATCAATGTCATAAGGCTAGTAGCAGCATGATGAGTGGATTTAGGGACGAGGATTCTAAGTGAAATAAGTCACACAGAAAAAGACACTTATCCTAAGATATCACTTATAGAGGGCATGTCAAAATCGCTACACTTGAAGTGAATTACAAAACAGAACAGAGTCACATATTTAGAAGACACACTATGGCTGCTTAACGGGAAAGGTGAGGTGGGGTGATGCATAAAACAAGGGTTTGAAATTAGCTCACATACCGTTCCATAAGCCAAATATGTAACAGACAAGACCTCCTCCCTGCTCAGTGAACTGGACTCAACACCCCCTATTCACCGCACAAGAATATATCTGACTAGCAAGAATCTTAAAACCTATGTATTGATATCTCTCTGGAGTTGAATCAAGAGGGTGTAAAGAGGCATAAACACAGCAGGGAAAAGCAGCTCAACCCCATTATCAAAATAAATTACTTAAAATGAACGCCATAAAACAAAGACAGTGAAAGAGAGAGAAATTCTTACAAAATCCGTTCGGAGGCTCTGATGCAACCTGGATTGACCATATCTAGACCCACAGCTGGATGAGACATAAGGCTGGACACTCTTGGGGCTGAGAGGTTTGGTGAGGTTGGGTGAGGAAATGCAGACCCTTTAAAGTAATACCGCGGGGTACCCACCCCATGGGTCCCAAATCTCCAGGTTCAAGGGCATCTTCCTACATTGAAAACGTGCATGGGAAACCCAGAAGATGGTACAGCGTGTGATCGGGAAAGGTTTCTAAAACGCACCTCATTTCTCCTCTCCTTGTGCTCGGGTTCGCCATTCCAGCCGCTTTACTAACAATCTCCCTACTTGGAGAATCAGCACCTTGAAGCTCCTGTTTCTTTCGTACAGGTTGCAATTTGTCCTGAGGATGAACGGGAAGAGGGGGAACCAACGAGAGACTAGCTCTAGGTGTTGGGACTGGCACAGGTCACTCTATTTCCCCATCAGGAAGAAGAATGAAGCACAGGCTCAGCCTGCCCCCCGGAACCAGAAGAGGGCCTGAAGCAATCCTGCGCTTTCGCGGCCAGCTCCCAAAAAAGCGAGTTGACAAATGGAGCTCAGGGCCACTGCAATTCACAAACCTGCAGAGTTATCAATGATAACTCTCGTCCACAAATATATTGAGGGCAGGCAACGAAGAGGATTTGAAAGCAAGGCAGAATTGCAGGAAACAGATTTCAGGAGGTAGATTCGACTCGCCTTTAAAGCACATGAAAAGCAGCAAAACGTTGACAATGATGCCCTTGGCCAAAAAGGGCGTATGCGTTTTTTCCTGAATATATTCAGGAAAAAACGCATACGCCCTTTTTGGCCAACCAAGCCAGCCGGAAGTGCAAATCAGCACTACAAAGAAGTCTCGCTTGCCATCGGTCAAAAGGGCCATGCTGCCAAAAGTGTAAAAACCAGAAATTCAGGACAGGCCATGGAGACATGGGAGCCTTGCTACGCTGATGGGCGTGATGTCAATTGCCAACAGCCACTCTGGAGAAGTGTACGGTGTGTCCTGAAACATGTAATAAACACAGCTTACAGAGCATAGGGCACTTCCACTCATGGGCGTATAAATTGGGAAAACTAAAAATCAACAAGACACAGGCACCCCAAAGTTTAGGGCTGCTCTGTGTACAAGAACCTCCACTTAGGTACACCTTAAACATGCCAGGAAAGAGAAAAATGGATAAAGAAGTTGTGGTACTTAGGCACAATGGAATATCACTCAGCCATGAAATCAATGTCATAAGGCTAGTAGCAGCATGATGAGTGGATTTAGGGACGAGGATTCTAAGTGAAATAAGTCACACAGAAAAAGACACTTATCCTAAGATATCACTTATAGAGGGCATGTCAAAATCGCTACACTTGAAGTGAATTACAAAACAGAACAGAGTCACATATTTAGAAGACACACTATGGCTGCTTAACGGGAAAGGTGAGGTGGGGTGATGCATAAAACAAGGGTTTGAAATTAGCTCACATACCGTTCCATAAGCCAAATATGTAACAGACAAGACCTCCTCCCTGCTCAGTGAACTGGACTCAACACCCCCTATTCACCGCACAAGAATATATCTGACTAGCAAGAATCTTAAAACCTATGTATTGATATCTCTCTGGAGTTGAATCAAGAGGGTGTAAAGAGGCATAAACACAGCAGGGAAAAGCAGCTCAACCCCATTATCAAAATAAATTACTTAAAATGAACGCCATAAAACAAAGACAGTGAAAGAGAGAGAAATTCTTACAAAATCCGTTCGGAGGCTCTGATGCAACCTGGATTGACCATATCTAGACCCACAGCTGGATGAGACATAAGGCTGGACACTCTTGGGGCTGAGAGGTTTGGTGAGGTTGGGTGAGGAAATGCAGACCCTTTAAAGTAATACCGCGGGGTACCCACCCCATGGGTCCCAAATCTCCAGGTTCAAGGGCATCTTCCTACATTGAAAACGTGCATGGGAAACCCAGAAGATGGTACAGCGTGTGATCGGGAAAGGTTTCTAAAACGCACCTCATTTCTCCTCTCCTTGTGCTCGGGTTCGCCATTCCAGCCGCTTTACTAACAATCTCCCTACTTGGAGAATCAGCACCTTGAAGCTCCTGTTTCTTTCGTACAGGTTGCAATTTGTCCTGAGGATGAACGGGAAGAGGGGGAACCAACGAGAGACTAGCTCTAGGTGTTGGGACTGGCACAGGTCACTCTATTTCCCCATCAGGAAGAAGAATGAAGCACAGGCTCAGCCTGCCCCCCGGAACCAGAATAGGGCCTGAAGCAATCCTGCGCTTTCGCGGCCAGCTCCCAAAAAAGCGAGTTGACAAATGGAGCTCAGGGCCACTGCAATTCACAAACCTGCAGAGTTATCAATGATAACTCTCGTCCACAAATATATTGAGGGAAGGCAACGAAGAGGATTTGAAAGCAAGGCAGAATTGCAGGAAACAGATTTCAGGAGGTAGATTCGACTCGCCTTTAAAGCACATGAAAAGCAGCAAAACGTTGACAATGATGCCCTTGGCCAAAAAGGGCGTATGCGTTTTTTCCTGAATATATTCAGGAAAAAACGCATACGCCCTTTTTGGCCAACCAAGCAAGCCGGAAGTGCAAATCAGCACTACAAAGAAGTCTCGCTTGCCATCGGTCAAAAGGGCCATGCTGCCAAAAGTGTAAAAACCAGAAATTCAGGACAGGCCATGGAGACATGGGAGCCTTGCTACGCTGATGGGCAGGATGCCAATTGCCAACAGCCACTCTGGAGAAGTGTACGGTGTGTCCTGAAACATGTAATAAACACAGCTTACAGAGCATAGGGCACTTCCACTCATGGGCGTATAAATTGGGAAAACTAAAAATCAACAAGACACAGGCACCCCAAAGTTTCGGGCTGCTCTGTGTACAAGAACCTCCACTTAGGTACACCTTAAACATGCCAGGAAAGAGAAAAATGGATAAAGAAGTTGTGGTACTTAGGCACAATGGAATATCACTCAGCCATGAAATCAATGTCATAAGGCTAGTAGCAGCATGATGAGTGGATTTAGGGACGAGGATTCTAAGTGAAATAAGTCACACAGAAAAAGACACTTATCCTAAGATATCACTTATAGAGGGCATGTCAAAATCGCTACACTTGAAGTGAATTACAAAACAGAACAGAGTCACATATTTAGAAGACACACTATGGCTGCTTAACGGGAAAGGTGAGGTGGGCTGATGCATAAAACAAGGGTTTGAAATTAGCTCACATACCGTTCCATAAGCCAAATATGTAACAGACAAGACCTCCTCCCTGCTCAGTGAACTGGACTCAACACCCCCTATTCACCGCACAAGAATATATCTGACTAGCAAGAATCTTAAAACCTATGTATTGATATCTCTCTGGAGTTGAATCAAGAGGGTGTAAAGAGGCATAAACACAGCAGGGAAAAGCAGCTCAACCCCATTATCAAAATAAATTACTTAAAATGAACGCCATAAAACAAAGACAGTGAAAGAGAGAGAAATTCTTACAAAATCCGTTCGGAGGCTCTGATGCAACCTGGATTGACCATATCTAGACCCACAGCTGGATGAGACATAAGGCTGGACACTCTTGGGGCTGAGAGGTTTGGTGAGGTTGGGTGAGGAAATGCAGACCCTTTAAAGTAATACCGCGGGGTACCCACCCCATGGGTCCCAAATCTCCAGGTTCAAGGGCATCTTCCTACATTGAAAACGTGCATGGGAAACCCAGAAGATGGTACAGCGTGTGATCGGGAAAGGTTTCTAAAACGCACCTCATTTCTCCTCTCCTTGTGCTCGGGTTCGCCATTCCAGCCGCTTTACTAACAATCTCCCTACTTGGAGAATCAGCACCTTGAAGCTCCTGTTTCTTTCGTACAGGTTGCAATTTGTCCTGAGGATGAACGGGAAGAGGGGGAACCAACGAGAGACTAGCTCTAGGTGTTGGGACTGGCACAGGTCACTCTATTTCCCCATCAGGAAGAAGAATGAAGCACAGGCTCAGCCTGCCCCCCGGAACCAGAATAGGGCCTGAAGCAATCCTGCGCTTTCGCGGCCAGCTCCCAAAAAAGCGAGTTGACAAATGGAGCTCAGGGCCACTGCAATTCACAAACCTGCAGAGTTATCAATGATAACTCTCGTCCACAAATATATTGAGGGCAGGCAACGAAGAGGATTTGAAAGCAAGGCAGAATTGCAGGAAACAGATTTCAGGAGGTAGATTCGACTCGCCTTTAAAGCACATGAAAAGCAGCAAAACGTTGACAATGATGCCCTTGGCCAAAAAGGGCGTATGCGTTTTTTCCTGAATATATTCAGGAAAAAACGCATACGCCCTTTTTGGCCAACCAAGCAAGCCGGAAGTGCAAATCAGCACTACAAAGAAGTCTCGCTTGCCATCGGTCAAAAGGGCCATGCTGCCAAAAGTGTAAAAACCAGAAATTCAGGACAGGCCATGGAGACATGGGAGCCTTGCTACGCTGATGGGCGGGATGTCAATTGCCAACAGCCACTCTGGAGAAGTGTACGGTGTGTCCTGAAACATGTAATAAACACAGCTTACAGAGCATAGGGCACTTCCACTCATGGGCGTATAAATTGGGAAAACTAAAAATCAACAAGACACAGGCACCCCAAAGTTTCGGGCTGCTCTGTGTACAAGAACCTCCACTTAGGTACACCTTAAGTATCCCAGGAAAGAGAAAAATGGATAAAGAAGTTGTGGTACTTAGGCACAATGGAATATCACTCAGCCATGAAATCAATGTCATAAGGCTAGTAGCAGCATGATGAGTGGATTTAGGGACGAGGATTCTAAGTGAAATAAGTCACACAGAAAAAGACACTTATCCTAAGATATCACTTATAGAGGGCATGTCAAAATCGCTACACTTGAAGTGAATTACAAAACAGAACAGAGTCACACATTTAGAAGACACACTATGGCTGCTTAACGGGAAAGGTGAGGTGGGGTGATGCATAAAACAAGGGTTTGAAATTAGCTCACATACCGTTCCATAAGCCAAATATGTAACAGACAAGACCTCCTCCCTGCTCAGTGAACTGGACTCAACACCCCCTATTCACCGCACAAGAATATATCTGACTAGCAAGAATCTTAAAACCTATGTATTGATATCTCTCTGGAGTTGAATCAAGAGGGTGTAAAGAGGCATAAACACAGCAGGGAAAAGCAGCTCAACCCCATTATCAAAATAAATTACTTAAAATGAACGCCATAAAACAAAGACAGTGAAAGAGAGAGAAATTCTTACAAAATCCGTTCGGAGGCTCTGATGCAACCTGGATTGACCATATCTAGACCCACAGCTGGATGAGACATAAGGCTGGACACTCTTGGGGCTGAGAGGTTTGGTGAGGTTGGGTGAGGAAATGCAGACCCTTTAAAGTAATACCGCGGGGTACCCACCCCATGGGTCCCAAATCTCCAGGTTCAAGGGCATCTTCCTACATTGAAAACGTGCATGGGAAACCCAGAAGATGGTACAGCGTGTGATCGGGAAAGGTTTCTAAAACGCACCTCATTTCTCCTCTCCTTGTGCTCGGGTTCGCCATTCCAGCCGCTTTACTAACAATCTCCCTACTTGGAGAATCAGCACCTTGAAGCTCCTGTTTCTTTCGTACAGGTTGCAATTTGTCCTGAGGATGAACGGGAAGAGGGGGAACCAACGAGAGACTAGCTCTAGGTGTTGGGACTGGCACAGGTCACTCTATTTCCCCATCAGGAAGAAGAATGAAGCACAGGCTCAGCCTGCCCCCCGGAACCAGAAGAGGGCCTGAAGCAATCCTGCGCTTTCGCGGCCAGCTCCCAAAAAAGCGAGTTGACAAATGGAGCTCAGGGCCACTGCAATTCACAAACCTGCAGAGTTATCAATGATAACTCTCGTCCACAAATATATTGAGGGCAGGCAACGAAGAGGATTTGAAAGCAAGGCAGAATTGCAGGAAACAGATTTCAGGAGGTAGATTCGACTCGCCTTTAAAGCACATGAAAAGCAGCAAAACGTTGACAATGATGCCCTTGGCCAAAAAGGGCGTATGCGTTTTTTCCTGAATATATTCAGGAAAAAACGCATACGCCCTTTTTGGCCAACCAAGCCAGCCGGAAGTGCAAATCAGCACTACAAAGAAGTCTCGCTTGCCATCGGTCAAAAGGGCCACGCTGCAAAAAGAGTAAACACCAGAAATGCAGGACAGGCCATGGAGACATGGGAGCCTTGCTAGGCTGAGGGGTGGGATGTCAATTGCCAACAGCCACTCTGGAGAAGTGTACGGTGTGTCCTGAAACATGTAATAAACACAGCTTACAGAGCATAGGGCACTTCCACTCATGGGCGTATAAATTGGGAAAACTAAAAATCAACAAGACACAGGCAACCCAAAGTTTAGGGCTGCTCTGTGTACAAGAACCTCCACTTAGCTACACCTTAAGTATCCCAGGAAAGAGAAAAATGGATAAAGAAGTTGTGGTACTTAGGCACAATGGAATATCACTCAGCCATGAAATCAATGTCATAAGGCTAGTAGCAGCATGATGAGTGGATTTAGGGACGAGGATTCTAAGTGAAATAAGTCACACAGAAAAAGACTCTTATCCTAAGATATCACTTATAGAGGGCATGTCAAAATCGCTACACTTGAACTGAATTACAAAACAGAACAGAGTCACACATTTAGAAGACACACTATGGCTGCTTAACGGGAAAGGTGAGGTGGGCTGATGCATAAAACAAGGGTTTGAAATTAGCTCACATACCGTTCCATAAGCCAAATATGTAACAGACAAGACCTCCTCCCTGCTCAGTGAACTGGACTCAACACCCCCTATTCACCGCACAAGAATATATCTGACTAACAAGAATCTTAAAACCTATGTATTGATATCTCTCTGGAGTTGAATCAAGAGGGTGTAAAGCGGCATAAACACAGCAGGGAAAAGCAGCTCAACCCCATTATCAAAATAAATTACTTAAAATGAACGCCATAAAACAAAGACAGTGAAAGAGAGAGAAATTCTTACAAAATCCGTTCGGAGGCTCTGATGCAACCTGGATTGACCATATCTAGACCCACAGCTGGATGAGACATAAGGCTGGACACTCTTGGGGCTGAGAGGTTTGGTGAGGTTGGGTGAGGAAACGCAGACCCTTTAAAGTAATACCGCGGGGTACCCACCCCATGGGTCCCAAATCTCCAGGTTCAAGGGCATCTTCCTACATTGAAAACGTGCATGGGAAACCCAGAAGATGGTACAGCGTGTGATCGGGAAAGGTTTCTAAAACGCACCTCATTTCTCCTCTCCTTGTGCTCAGGTTCGCCATTCCAGCCGCTTTATTAACAATCTCCCTACTTGGAGAATCAGCACCTTGAATCTCCTGTTTGTTTCGTACAGGTTGCAATTTGTCCTGAGGATGAACGGGAAGAGGTGGAACCAAAGAGAGACTAGCTCTAGGTGTTGGGACAGGCACAGGTCACTCTATTTCCCCATCAGGAAGAAGAATGAAGCACAGGCTCTGCCTGCCCACCGGAACCAGAATAGGGCCTGAAGCAATCCTGCGCTTTTGCGGCCAGCTCCCAAAAAAGCGAGTTGACAAATGGAGCTCAGGGCCACTGCAATTCACAAACCTGCAGAGTTATAAATGATAACTCTCGTCCACAAATATATTGAGGGAAGGCAACGAAGAGGATTTGAAAGCAAGGCAGAATTGCAGGAAACAGATTTCAGGAGGTAGATTCGACTCGCCTTTAAAGCACATGAAAAGCGGCAAAACGTTGACAATGATGCCCTTGGCCAAAAAGGGCGTATGCGTTTTTTGCTGAATATATTCAGGAAAAAACGCATACGCCCTTTTTGGCCAACCAAGCAAGCCGGAAGTGCAAATCAGCACTACAAAGAAGTCTCGCTTGCCATCGGTCAAAGGGGCCACGCTGCAAAAAGAGTAAACACCAGAAATGCAGGACAGGCCATGGAGACATGGGAGCTTTGCTAGGCTGAGGGGTGGGATGTCAATTGCCAACAGCCACTCTGGAGAAGTGTACGGTGTGTCCTGAAACATGTAATAAACACAGCTTACAGAGCATAGGGCACTTCCACTCATGGGCGTATAAATTGGGAAAACTAAAAATCAACAAGACACAGGCACCCCAAAGTTTAGGGCTGCTCTGTGTACAAGAACCTCCACTTAGCTACACCTTAAGTATCCCAGGAAAGAGAAAAATGGATAAAGAAGTTGTGGTACTTAGGCACAATGGAATATCACTCAGCCATGAAATCAATGTCATAAGGCTAGTAGCAGCATGATGAGTGGATTTAGGGACGAGGATTCTAAGTGAAATAAGTCACACAGAAAAAGACACTTATCCTAAGATATCACTTATAGAGGGCATGTCAAAATCGCTACACTTGAAGTGAATTACAAAACAGAACAGAGTCACACATTTAGAAGACACACTATGGCTGCTTAACGGGAAAGGTGAGGTGGGGTGATGCATAAAACAAGGGTTTGAAATTAGCTCACATACCGTTCCATAAGCCAAATATGTAACAGACAAGACCTCCTCCCTGCTCAGTGAACTGGACTCAACACCCCCTATTCACCGCACAAGAATATATCTGACTAGCAAGAATCTTAAAACCTATGTATTGATATCTCTCTGGAGTTGAATCAAGAGGGTGTAAAGAGGCATAAACACAGCAGGGAAAAGCAGCTCAACCCCATTATCAAAATAAATTACTTAAAATGAACGCCATAAAACAAAGACAGTGAAAGAGAGAGAAATTCTTACAAAATCCGTTCGGAGGCTCTGATGCAACCTGGATTGACCATATCTAGACCCACAGCTGGATGAGACATAAGGCTGGACACTCTTGGGGCTGAGAGGTTTGGTGAGGTTGGGTGAGGAAATGCAGACCCTTTAAAGTAATACCGCGGGGTACCCACCCCATGGGTCCCAAATCTCCAGGTTCAAGGGCATCTTCCTACATTGAAAACGTGCATGGGAAACCCAGAAGATGGTACAGCGTGTGATCGGGAAAGGTTTCTAAAACGCACCTCATTTCTCCTCTCCTTGTGCTCGGGTTCGCCATTCCAGCCGCTTTACTAACAATCTCCCTACTTGGAGAATCAGCACCTTGAAGCTCCTGTTTCTTTCGTACAGGTTGCAATTTGTCCTGAGGATGAACGGGAAGAGGGGGAACCAACGAGAGACTAGCTCTAGGTGTTGGGACTGGCACAGGTCACTCTATTTCCCCATCAGGAAGAAGAATGAAGCACAGGCTCAGCCTGCCCCCCGGAACCAGAAGAGGGCCTGAAGCAATCCTGCGCTTTCGCGGCCAGCTCCCAAAAAAGCGAGTTGACAAATGGAGCTCAGGGCCACTGCAATTCACAAACCTGCAGAGTTATCAATGATAACTCTCGTCCACAAATATATTGAGGGCAGGCAACGAAGAGGATTTGAAAGCAAGGCAGAATTGCAGGAAACAGATTTCAGGAGGTAGATTCGACTGGCCTTTAAAGCACATGAAAAGCAGCAAAACGTTGACAATGATGCCCTTGGCCAAAAAGGGCGTATGCGTTTTTTCCTGAATATATTCAGGAAAAAACGCATACGCCCTTTTTGGCCAACCAAGCCAGCCGGAAGTGCAAATCAGCACTACAAAGAAGTCTCGCTTGCCATCGGTCAAAAGGGCCATGCTGCCAAAAGTGTAAAAACCAGAAATTCAGGACAGGCCATGGAGACATGGGAGCCTTGCTACGCTGATGGGCGTGATGTCAATTGCCAACAGCCACTCTGGAGATGTGTACGGTGTGTCCTGAAACATGTAATAAACACAGCTTACAGAGCATAGGGCACTTCCACTCATGGGCGTATAAATTGGGAAAACTAAAAATCAACAAGACACAGGCACCCCAAAGTTTAGGGCTGCTCTGTGTACAAGAACCTCCACTTAGCTACACCTTAAGTATCCCAGGAAAGAGAAAAATGGATAAAGAAGTTGTGGTACTTAGGCACAATGGAATATCACTCAGCCATGAAATCAATGTCATAAGGCTAGTAGCAGCATGATGAGTGGATTTAGGGACGAGGATTCTAAGTGAAATAAGTCACACAGAAAAAGACACTTATCCTAAGATATCACTTATAGAGGGCATGTCAAAATCGCTACACTTGAAGTGAATTACAAAACAGAACAGAGTCACATATTTAGAAGACACACTATGGCTGCTTAACGGGAAAGGTGAGGTGGGGTGATGCATAAAACAAGGGTTTGAAATTAGCTCACATACCGTTCCATAAGCCAAATATGTAACAGACAAGACCTCCTCCCTGCTCAGTGAACTGGACTCAACACCCCCTATTCACCGCACAAGAATATATCTGACTAGCAAGAATCTTAAAACCTATGTATTGATATCTCTCTGGAGTTGAATCAAGAGGGTGTAAAGAGGCATAAACACAGCAGGGAAAAGCAGCTCAACCCCATTATCAAAATAAATTACTTAAAATGAACGCCATAAAACAAAGACAGTGAAAGAGAGAGAAATTCTTACAAAATCCGTTCGGAGGCTCTGATGCAACCTGGATTGACCATATCTAGACCCACAGCTGGATGAGACATAAGGCTGGACACTCTTGGGGCTGAGAGGTTTGGTGAGGTTGGGTGAGGAAATGCAGACCCTTTAAAGTAATACCGCGGGGTACCCACCCCATGGGTCCCAAATCTCCAGGTTCAAGGGCATCTTCCTACATTGAAAACGTGCATGGGAAACCCAGAAGATGGTACAGCGTGTGATCGGGAAAGGTTTCTAAAACGCACCTCATTTCTCCTCTCCTTGTGCTCGGGTTCGCCATTCCAGCCGCTTTACTAACAATCTCCCTACTTGGAGAATCAGCACCTTGAAGCTCCTGTTTCTTTCGTACAGGTTGCAATTTGTCCTGAGGATGAACGGGAAGAGGGGGAACCAACGAGAGACTAGCTCTAGGTGTTGGGACTGGCACAGGTCACTCTATTTCCCCATCAGGAAGAAGAATGAAGCACAGGCTCAGCCTGCCCCCCGGAACCAGAAGAGGGCCTGAAGCAATCCTGCGCTTTCGCGGCCAGCTCCCAAAAAAGCGAGTTGACAAATGGAGCTCAGGGCCACTGCAATTCACAAACCTGCAGAGTTATCAATGATAACTCTCGTCCACAAATATATTGAGGGCAGGCAACGAAGAGGATTTGAAAGCAAGGCAGAATTGCAGGAAACAGATTTCAGGAGGTAGATTCGACTGGCCTTTAAAGCACATGAAAAGCAGCAAAACGTTGACAATGATGCCCTTGGCCAAAAAGGGCGTATGCGTTTTTTCCTGAATATATTCAGGAAAAAACGCATACGCCCTTTTTGGCCAACCAAGCCAGCCGGAAGTGCAAATCAGCACTACAAAGAAGTCTCGCTTGCCATCGGTCAAAAGGGCCATGCTGCCAAAAGTGTAAAAACCAGAAATTCAGGACAGGCCATGGAGACATGGGAGCCTTGCTACGCTGATGGGCGTGATGTCAATTGCCAACAGCCACTCTGGAGAAGTGTACGGTGTGTCCTGAAACATGTAATAAACACAGCTTACAGAGCATAGGGCACTTCCACTCATGGGCGTATAAATTGGGAAAACTAAAAATCAACAAGACACAGGCACCCCAAAGTTTAGGGCTGCTCTGTGTACAAGAACCTCCACTTAGGTACACCTTAAACATGCCAGGAAAGAGAAAAATGGATAAAGAAGTTGTGGTACTTAGGCACAATGGAATATCACTCAGCCATGAAATCAATGTCATAAGGCTAGTAGCAGCATGATGAGTGGATTTAGGGACGAGGATTCTAAGTGAAATAAGTCACACAGAAAAAGACACTTATCCTAAGATATCACTTATAGAGGGCATGTCAAAATCGCTACACTTGAAGTGAATTACAAAACAGAACAGAGTCACATATTTAGAAGACACACTATGGCTGCTTAACGGGAAAGGTGAGGTGGGGTGATGCATAAAACAAGGGTTTGAAATTAGCTCACATACCGTTCCATAAGCCAAATATGTAACAGACAAGACCTCCTCCCTGCTCAGTGAACTGGACTCAACACCCCCTATTCACCGCACAAGAATATATCTGACTAGCAAGAATCTTAAAACCTATGTATTGATATCTCTCTGGAGTTGAATCAAGAGGGTGTAAAGAGGCATAAACACAGCAGGGAAAAGCAGCTCAACCCCATTATCAAAATAAATTACTTAAAATGAACGCCATAAAACAAAGACAGTGAAAGAGAGAGAAATTCTTACAAAATCCGTTCGGAGGCTCTGATGCAACCTGGATTGACCATATCTAGACCCACAGCTGGATGAGACATAAGGCTGGACACTCTTGGGGCTGAGAGGTTTGGTGAGGTTGGGTGAGGAAATGCAGACCCTTTAAAGTAATACCGCGGGGTACCCACCCCATGGGTCCCAAATCTCCAGGTTCAAGGGCATCTTCCTACATTGAAAACGTGCATGGGAAACCCAGAAGATGGTACAGCGTGTGATCGGGAAAGGTTTCTAAAACGCACCTCATTTCTCCTCTCCTTGTGCTCGGGTTCGCCATTCCAGCCGCTTTACTAACAATCTCCCTACTTGGAGAATCAGCACCTTGAAGCTCCTGTTTCTTTCGTACAGGTTGCAATTTGTCCTGAGGATGAACGGGAAGAGGGGGAACCAACGAGAGACTAGCTCTAGGTGTTGGGACTGGCACAGGTCACTCTATTTCCCCATCAGGAAGAAGAATGAAGCACAGGCTCAGCCTGCCCCCCGGAACCAGAATAGGGCCTGAAGCAATCCTGCGCTTTCGCGGCCAGCTCCCAAAAAAGCGAGTTGACAAATGGAGCTCAGGGCCACTGCAATTCACAAACCTGCAGAGTTATCAATGATAACTCTCGTCCACAAATATATTGAGGGAAGGCAACGAAGAGGATTTGAAAGCAAGGCAGAATTGCAGGAAACAGATTTCAGGAGGTAGATTCGACTCGCCTTTAAAGCACATGAAAAGCAGCAAAACGTTGACAATGATGCCCTTGGCCAAAAAGGGCGTATGCGTTTTTTCCTGAATATATTCAGGAAAAAACGCATACGCCCTTTTTGGCCAACCAAGCAAGCCGGAAGTGCAAATCAGCACTACAAAGAAGTCTCGCTTGCCATCGGTCAAAAGGGCCATGCTGCCAAAAGTGTAAAAACCAGAAATTCAGGACAGGCCATGGAGACATGGGAGCCTTGCTACGCTGATGGGCAGGATGCCAATTGCCAACAGCCACTCTGGAGAAGTGTACGGTGTGTCCTGAAACATGTAATAAACACAGCTTACAGAGCATAGGGCACTTCCACTCATGGGCGTATAAATTGGGAAAACTAAAAATCAACAAGACACAGGCACCCCAAAGTTTCGGGCTGCTCTGTGTACAAGAACCTCCACTTAGGTACACCTTAAACATGCCAGGAAAGAGAAAAATGGATAAAGAAGTTGTGGTACTTAGGCACAATGGAATATCACTCAGCCATGAAATCAATGTCATAAGGCTAGTAGCAGCATGATGAGTGGATTTAGGGACGAGGATTCTAAGTGAAATAAGTCACACAGAAAAAGACACTTATCCTAAGATATCACTTATAGAGGGCATGTCAAAATCGCTACACTTGAAGTGAATTACAAAACAGAACAGAGTCACATATTTAGAAGACACACTATGGCTGCTTAACGGGAAAGGTGAGGTGGGCTGATGCATAAAACAAGGGTTTGAAATTAGCTCACATACCGTTCCATAAGCCAAATATGTAACAGACAAGACCTCCTCCCTGCTCAGTGAACTGGACTCAACACCCCCTATTCACCGCACAAGAATATATCTGACTAGCAAGAATCTTAAAACCTATGTATTGATATCTCTCTGGAGTTGAATCAAGAGGGTGTAAAGAGGCATAAACACAGCAGGGAAAAGCAGCTCAACCCCATTATCAAAATAAATTACTTAAAATGAACGCCATAAAACAAAGACAGTGAAAGAGAGAGAAATTCTTACAAAATCCGTTCGGAGGCTCTGATGCAACCTGGATTGACCATATCTAGACCCACAGCTGGATGAGACATAAGGCTGGACACTCTTGGGGCTGAGAGGTTTGGTGAGGTTGGGTGAGGAAATGCAGACCCTTTAAAGTAATACCGCGGGGTACCCACCCCATGGGTCCCAAATCTCCAGGTTCAAGGGCATCTTCCTACATTGAAAACGTGCATGGGAAACCCAGAAGATGGTACAGCGTGTGATCGGGAAAGGTTTCTAAAACGCACCTCATTTCTCCTCTCCTTGTGCTCGGGTTCGCCATTCCAGCCGCTTTACTAACAATCTCCCTACTTGGAGAATCAGCACCTTGAAGCTCCTGTTTCTTTCGTACAGGTTGCAATTTGTCCTGAGGATGAACGGGAAGAGGGGGAACCAACGAGAGACTAGCTCTAGGTGTTGGGACTGGCACAGGTCACTCTATTTCCCCATCAGGAAGAAGAATGAAGCACAGGCTCAGCCTGCCCCCCGGAACCAGAATAGGGCCTGAAGCAATCCTGCGCTTTCGCGGCCAGCTCCCAAAAAAGCGAGTTGACAAATGGAGCTCAGGGCCACTGCAATTCACAAACCTGCAGAGTTATCAATGATAACTCTCGTCCACAAATATATTGAGGGCAGGCAACGAAGAGGATTTGAAAGCAAGGCAGAATTGCAGGAAACAGATTTCAGGAGGTAGATTCGACTCGCCTTTAAAGCACATGAAAAGCAGCAAAACGTTGACAATGATGCCCTTGGCCAAAAAGGGCGTATGCGTTTTTTCCTGAATATATTCAGGAAAAAACGCATACGCCCTTTTTGGCCAACCAAGCAAGCCGGAAGTGCAAATCAGCACTACAAAGAAGTCTCGCTTGCCATCGGTCAAAAGGGCCATGCTGCCAAAAGTGTAAAAACCAGAAATTCAGGACAGGCCATGGAGACATGGGAGCCTTGCTACGCTGATGGGCGGGATGTCAATTGCCAACAGCCACTCTGGAGAAGTGTACGGTGTGTCCTGAAACATGTAATAAACACAGCTTACAGAGCATAGGGCACTTCCACTCATGGGCGTATAAATTGGGAAAACTAAAAATCAACAAGACACAGGCACCCCAAAGTTTCGGGCTGCTCTGTGTACAAGAACCTCCACTTAGGTACACCTTAAGTATCCCAGGAAAGAGAAAAATGGATAAAGAAGTTGTGGTACTTAGGCACAATGGAATATCACTCAGCCATGAAATCAATGTCATAAGGCTAGTAGCAGCATGATGAGTGGATTTAGGGACGAGGATTCTAAGTGAAATAAGTCACACAGAAAAAGACACTTATCCTAAGATATCACTTATAGAGGGCATGTCAAAATCGCTACACTTGAAGTGAATTACAAAACAGAACAGAGTCACATATTTAGAAGACACACTATGGCTGCTTAACGGGAAAGGTGAGGTGGGGTGATGCATAAAACAAGGGTTTGAAATTAGCTCACATACCGTTCCATAAGCCAAATATGTAACAGACAAGACCTCCTCCCTGCTCAGTGAACTGGACTCAACACCCCCTATTCACCGCACAAGAATATATCTGACTAGCAAGAATCTTAAAACCTATGTATTGATATCTCTCTGGAGTTGAATCAAGAGGGTGTAAAGAGGCATAAACACAGCAGGGAAAAGCAGCTCAACCCCATTATCAAAATAAATTACTTAAAATGAACGCCATAAAACAAAGACAGTGAAAGAGAGAGAAATTCTTACAAAATCCGTTCGGAGGCTCTGATGCAACCTGGATTGACCATATCTAGACCCACAGCTGGATGAGACATAAGGCTGGACACTCTTGGGGCTGAGAGGTTTGGTGAGGTTGGGTGAGGAAATGCAGACCCTTTAAAGTAATACCGCGGGGTACCCACCCCATGGGTCCCAAATCTCCAGGTTCAAGGGCATCTTCCTACATTGAAAACGTGCATGGGAAACCCAGAAGATGGTACAGCGTGTGATCGGGAAAGGTTTCTAAAACGCACCTCATTTCTCCTCTCCTTGTGCTCGGGTTCGCCATTCCAGCCGCTTTACTAACAATCTCCCTACTTGGAGAATCAGCACCTTGAAGCTCCTGTTTCTTTCGTACAGGTTGCAATTTGTCCTGAGGATGAACGGGAAGAGGGGGAACCAACGAGAGACTAGCTCTAGGTGTTGGGACTGGCACAGGTCACTCTATTTCCCCATCAGGAAGAAGAATGAAGCACAGGCTCAGCCTGCCCCCCGGAACCAGAAGAGGGCCTGAAGCAATCCTGCGCTTTCGCGGCCAGCTCCCAAAAAAGCGAGTTGACAAATGGAGCTCAGGGCCACTGCAATTCACAAACCTGCAGAGTTATCAATGATAACTCTCGTCCACAAATATATTGAGGGCAGGCAACGAAGAGGATTTGAAAGCAAGGCAGAATTGCAGGAAACAGATTTCAGGAGGTAGATTCGACTCGCCTTTAAAGCACATGAAAAGCAGCAAAACGTTGACAATGATGCCCTTGGCCAAAAAGGGCGTATGCGTTTTTTCCTGAATATATTCAGGAAAAAACGCATACGCCCTTTTTGGCCAACCAAGCAAGCCGGAAGTGCAAATCAGCACTACAAAGAAGTCTCGCTTGCCATCGGTCAAAAGGGCCATGCTGCCAAAAGTGTAAAAACCAGAAATTCAGGACAGGCCATGGAGACATGGGAGCCTTGCTACGCTGATGGGCGGGATGTCAATTGCCAACAGCCACTCTGGAGAAGTGTACGGTGTGTCCTGAAACATGTAATAAACACAGCTTACAGAGCATAGGGCACTTCCACTCATGGGCGTATAAATTGGGAAAACTAAAAATCAACAAGACACAGGCACCCCAAAGTTTCGGGCTGCTCTGTGTACAAGAACCTCCACTTAGCTACACCTTAAGTATCCCAGGAAAGAGAAAAATGGATAAAGAAGTTGTGGTACTTAGGCACAATGGAATATCACTCAGCCATGAAATCAATGTCATAAGGCTAGTAGCAGCATGATGAGTGGATTTAGGGACGAGGATTCTAAGTGAAATAAGTCACACAGAAAAAGACACTTATCCTAAGATATCACTTATAGAGGGCATGTCAAAATCGCTACACTTGAAGTGAATTACAAAACAGAACAGAGTCACATATTTAGAAGACACACTATGGCTGCTTAACGGGAAAGGTGAGGTGGGCTGATGCATAAAACAAGGGTTTGAAATTAGCTCACATACCGTTCCATAAGCCAAATATGTAACAGACAAGACCTCCTCCCTGCTCAGTGAACTGGACTCAACACCCCCTATTCACCGCACAAGAATATATCTGACTAGCAAGAATCTTAAAACCTATGTATTGATATCTCTCTGGAGTTGAATCAAGAGGGTGTAAAGAGGCATAAACACAGCAGGGAAAAGCAGCTCAACCCCATTATCAAAATAAATTACTTAAAATGAACGCCATAAAACAAAGACAGTGAAAGAGAGAGAAATTCTTACAAAATCCGTTCGGAGGCTCTGATGCAACCTGGATTGACCATATCTAGACCCACAGCTGGATGAGACATAAGGCTGGACACTCTTGGGGCTGAGAGGTTTGGTGAGGTTGGGTGAGGAAATGCAGACCCTTTAAAGTAATACCGCGGGGTACCCACCCCATGGGTCCCAAATCTCCAGGTTCAAGGGCATCTTCCTACATTGAAAACGTGCATGGGAAACCCAGAAGATGGTACAGCGTGTGATCGGGAAAGGTTTCTAAAACGCACCTCATTTCTCCTCTCCTTGTGCTCGGGTTCGCCATTCCAGCCGCTTTACTAACAATCTCCCTACTTGGAGAATCAGCACCTTGAAGCTCCTGTTTCTTTCGTACAGGTTGCAATTTGTCCTGAGGATGAACGGGAAGAGGGGGAACCAACGAGAGACTAGCTCTAGGTGTTGGGACTGGCACAGGTCACTCTATTTCCCCATCAGGAAGAAGAATGAAGCACAGGCTCAGCCTGCCCCCCGGAACCAGAAGAGGGCCTGAAGCAATCCTGCGCTTTCGCGGCCAGCTCCCAAAAAAGCGAGTTGACAAATGGAGCTCAGGGCCACTGCAATTCACAAACCTGCAGAGTTATCAATGATAACTCTCGTCCACAAATATATTGAGGGCAGGCAACGAAGAGGATTTGAAAGCAAGGCAGAATTGCAGGAAACAGATTTCAGGAGGTAGATTCGACTCGCCTTTAAAGCACATGAAAAGCAGCAAAACGTTGACAATGATGCCCTTGGCCAAAAAGGGCGTATGCGTTTTTTCCTGAATATATTCAGGAAAAAACGCATACGCCCTTTTTGGCCAACCAAGCAAGCCGGAAGTGCAAATCAGCACTACAAAGAAGTCTCGCTTGCCATCGGTCAAAAGGGCCATGCTGCCAAAAGTGTAAAAACCAGAAATTCAGGACAGGCCATGGAGACATGGGAGCCTTGCTACGCTGATGGGCGGGATGTCAATTGCCAACAGCCACTCTGGAGAAGTGTACGGTGTGTCCTGAAACATGTAATAAACACAGCTTACAGAGCATAGGGCACTTCCACTCATGGGCGTATAAATTGGGAAAACTAAAAATCAACAAGACACAGGCACCCCAAAGTTTAGGGCTGCTCTGTGTACAAGAACCTCCACTTAGCTACACCTTAAGTATCCCAGGAAAGAGAAAAATGGATAAAGAAGTTGTGGTACTTAGGCACAATGGAATATCACTCAGCCATGAAATCAATGTCATAAGGCTAGTAGCAGCATGATGAGTGGATTTAGGGACGAGGATTCTAAGTGAAATAAGTCACACAGAAAAAGACACTTATCCTAAGATATCACTTATAGAGGGCATGTCAAAATCGCTACACTTGAAGTGAATTACAAAACAGAACAGAGTCACATATTTAGAAGACACACTATGGCTGCTTAACGGGAAAGGTGAGGTGGGCTGATGCATAAAACAAGGGTTTGAAATTAGCTCACATACCGTTCCATAAGCCAAATATGTAACAGACAAGACCTCCTCCCTGCTCAGTGAACTGGACTCAACACCCCCTATTCACCGCACAAGAATATATCTGACTAGCAAGAATCTTAAAACCTATGTATTGATATCTCTCTGGAGTTGAATCAAGAGGGTGTAAAGAGGCATAAACACAGCAGGGAAAAGCAGCTCAACCCCATTATCAAAATAAATTACTTAAAATGAACGCCATAAAACAAAGACAGTGAAAGAGAGAGAAATTCTTACAAAATCCGTTCGGAGGCTCTGATGCAACCTGGATTGACCATATCTAGACCCACAGCTGGATGAGACATAAGGCTGGACACTCTTGGGGCTGAGAGGTTTGGTGAGGTTGGGTGAGGAAATGCAGACCCTTTAAAGTAATACCGCGGGGTACCCACCCCATGGGTCCCAAATCTCCAGGTTCAAGGGCATCTTCCTACATTGAAAACGTGCATGGGAAACCCAGAAGATGGTACAGCGTGTGATCGGGAAAGGTTTCTAAAACGCACCTCATTTCTCCTCTCCTTGTGCTCGGGTTCGCCATTCCAGCCGCTTTACTAACAATCTCCCTACTTGGAGAATCAGCACCTTGAAGCTCCTGTTTCTTTCGTACAGGTTGCAATTTGTCCTGAGGATGAACGGGAAGAGGGGGAACCAACGAGAGACTAGCTCTAGGTGTTGGGACTGGCACAGGTCACTCTATTTCCCCATCAGGAAGAAGAATGAAGCACAGGCTCAGCCTGCCCCCCGGAACCAGAAGAGGGCCTGAAGCAATCCTGCGCTTTCGCGGCCAGCTCCCAAAAAAGCGAGTTGACAAATGGAGCTCAGGGCCACTGCAATTCACAAACCTGCAGAGTTATCAATGATAACTCTCGTCCACAAATATATTGAGGGCAGGCAACGAAGAGGATTTGAAAGCAAGGCAGAATTGCAGGAAACAGATTTCAGGAGGTAGATTCGACTCGCCTTTAAAGCACATGAAAAGCAGCAAAACGTTGACAATGATGCCCTTGGCCAAAAAGGGCGTATGCGTTTTTTCCTGACTATATTCAGGAAAAAACGCATACGCCCTTTTTGGCCAACCAAGCAAGCCGGAAGTGCAAATCAGCACTACAAAGAAGTCTCGCTTGCCATCGGTCAAAAGGGCCATGCTGCCAAAAGTGTAAAAACCAGAAATTCAGGACAGGCCATGGAGACATGGGAGCCTTGCTACGCTGATGGGCGGGATGTCAATTGCCAACAGCCACTCTGGAGAAGTGTACGGTGTGTCCTGAAACATGTAATAAACACAGCTTACAGAGCATAGGGCACTTCCACTCATGGGCGTATAAATTGGGAAAACTAAAAATCAACAAGACACAGGCACCCCAAAGTTTCGGGCTGCTCTGTGTACAAGAACCTCCACTTAGCTACACCTTAAGTATCCCAGGAAAGAGAAAAATGGATAAAGAAGTTGTGGTACTTAGGCACAATGGAATATCACTCAGCCATGAAATCAATGTCATAAGGCTAGTAGCAGCATGATGAGTGGATTTAGGGACGAGGATTCTAAGTGAAATAAGTCACACAGAAAAAGACACTTATCCTAAGATATCACTTATAGAGGGCATGTCAAAATCGCTACACTTGAAGTGAATTACAAAACAGAACAGAGTCACATATTTAGAAGACACACTATGGCTGCTTAACGGGAAAGGTGAGGTGGGGTGATGCATAAAACAAGGGTTTGAAATTAGCTCACATACCGTTCCATAAGCCAAATATGTAACAGACAAGACCTCCTCCCTGCTCAGTGAACTGGACTCAACACCCCCTATTCACCGCACAAGAATATATCTGACTAGCAAGAATCTTAAAACCTATGTATTGATATCTCTCTGGAGTTGAATCAAGAGGGTGTAAAGAGGCATAAACACAGCAGGGAAAAGCAGCTCAACCCCATTATCAAAATAAATTACTTAAAATGAACGCCATAAAACAAAGACAGTGAAAGAGAGAGAAATTCTTACAAAATCCGTTCGGAGGCTCTGATGCAACCTGGATTGACCATATCTAGACCCACAGCTGGATGAGACATAAGGCTGGACACTCTTGGGGCTGAGAGGTTTGGTGAGGTTGGGTGAGGAAATGCAGACCCTTTAAAGTAATACCGCGGGGTACCCACCCCATGGGTCCCAAATCTCCAGGTTCAAGGGCATCTTCCTACATTGAAAACGTGCATGGGAAACCCAGAAGATGGTACAGCGTGTGATCGGGAAAGGTTTCTAAAACGCACCTCATTTCTCCTCTCCTTGTGCTCGGGTTCGCCATTCCAGCCGCTTTACTAACAATCTCCCTACTTGGAGAATCAGCACCTTGAAGCTCCTGTTTCTTTCGTACAGGTTGCAATTTGTCCTGAGGATGAACGGGAAGAGGGGGAACCAACGAGAGACTAGCTCTAGGTGTTGGGACTGGCACAGGTCACTCTATTTCCCCATCAGGAAGAAGAATGAAGCACAGGCTCAGCCTGCCCCCCGGAACCAGAAGAGGGCCTGAAGCAATCCTGCGCTTTCGCGGCCAGCTCCCAAAAAAGCGAGTTGACAAATGGAGCTCAGGGCCACTGCAATTCACAAACCTGCAGAGTTATCAATGATAACTCTCGTCCACAAATATATTGAGGGCAGGCAACGAAGAGGATTTGAAAGCAAGGCAGAATTGCAGGAAACAGATTTCAGGAGGTAGATTCGACTCGCCTTTAAAGCACATGAAAAGCAGCAAAACGTTGACAATGATGCCCTTGGCCAAAAAGGGCGTATGCGTTTTTTCCTGAATATATTCAGGAAAAAACGCATACGCCCTTTTTGGCCAACCAAGCAAGCCGGAAGTGCAAATCAGCACTACAAAGAAGTCTCGCTTGCCATCGGTCAAAAGGGCCATGCTGCCAAAAGTGTAAAAACCAGAAATTCAGGACAGGCCATGGAGACATGGGAGCCTTGCTACGCTGATGGGCGGGATGTCAATTGCCAACAGCCACTCTGGAGAAGTGTACGGTGTGTCCTGAAACATGTAATAAACACAGCTTACAGAGCATAGGGCACTTCCACTCATGGGCGTATAAATTGGGAAAACTAAAAATCAACAAGACACAGGCACCCCAAAGTTTAGGGCTGCTCTGTGTACAAGAACCTCCACTTAGCTACACCTTAAGTATCCCAGGAAAGAGAAAAATGGATAAAGAAGTTGTGGTACTTAGGCACAATGGAATATCACTCAGCCATGAAATCAATGTCATAAGGCTAGTAGCAGCATGATGAGTGGATTTAGGGACGAGGATTCTAAGTGAAATAAGTCACACAGAAAAAGACACTTATCCTAAGATATCACTTATAGAGGGCATGTCAAAATCGCTACACTTGAAGTGAATTACAAAACAGAACAGAGTCACATATTTAGAAGACACACTATGGCTGCTTAACGGGAAAGGTGAGGTGGGGTGATGCATAAAACAAGGGTTTGAAATTAGCTCACATACCGTTCCATAAGCCAAATATGTAACAGACAAGACCTCCTCCCTGCTCAGTGAACTGGACTCAACACCCCCTATTCACCGCACAAGAATATATCTGACTAGCAAGAATCTTAAAACCTATGTATTGATATCTCTCTGGAGTTGAATCAAGAGGGTGTAAAGAGGCATAAACACAGCAGGGAAAAGCAGCTCAACCCCATTATCAAAATAAATTACTTAAAATGAACGCCATAAAACAAAGACAGTGAAAGAGAGAGAAATTCTTACAAAATCCGTTCGGAGGCTCTGATGCAACCTGGATTGACCATATCTAGACCCACAGCTGGATGAGACATAAGGCTGGACACTCTTGGGGCTGAGAGGTTTGGTGAGGTTGGGTGAGGAAATGCAGACCCTTTAAAGTAATACCGCGGGGTACCCACCCCATGGGTCCCAAATCTCCAGGTTCAAGGGCATCTTCCTACATTGAAAACGTGCATGGGAAACCCAGAAGATGGTACAGCGTGTGATCGGGAAAGGTTTCTAAAACGCACCTCATTTCTCCTCTCCTTGTGCTCGGGTTCGCCATTCCAGCCGCTTTACTAACAATCTCCCTACTTGGAGAATCAGCACCTTGAAGCTCCTGTTTCTTTCGTACAGGTTGCAATTTGTCCTGAGGATGAACGGGAAGAGGGGGAACCAACGAGAGACTAGCTCTAGGTGTTGGGACTGGCACAGGTCACTCTATTTCCCCATCAGGAAGAAGAATGAAGCACAGGCTCAGCCTGCCCCCCGGAACCAGAAGAGGGCCTGAAGCAATCCTGCGCTTTCGCGGCCAGCTCCCAAAAAAGCGAGTTGACAAATGGAGCTCAGGGCCACTGCAATTCACAAACCTGCAGAGTTATCAATGATAACTCTCGTCCACAAATATATTGAGGGCAGGCAACGAAGAGGATTTGAAAGCAAGGCAGAATTGCAG